>NC_040037.1:13244691-13286008 GCF_003713205.1 Coffea eugenioides
AAAACATAAAACTTGTAGCCCTTTGAGTTAGCTTTCCAATGCATCAAGAATCACCTCATTTGGATCTGTGTAGGCTGAGAAATGACCGAAATACCCTTACCTGCTCATTGCCCTGTTCCAGTTTCGACCAGTAGAAATTTGCTATTGTAATTCGGTATTTTGACCTAGAAAACCTTTAAACTGGATTTAGATGTCTTCACCAAAGTTGTAGATATATCTCTTATCTTCAAATGGGTTCAAGAATCATCTCAATCCGATCATTGTAGCTCAAGTTATAGCCGAAATACAAAAATGTGTCAAAACTGTCAAAATACACAAAATCCAAGTAAAAAGTGATAAAAACCTCATTTAATTGAACAAAAGCATTTTATACCAATTATAGCCAAAATAAATCATTTTCTTCCAATAATATACCCAAAGTGACTAAAAATAATATAAAATATCATACAATTATTACGTAAATTAGTCACTTATCAAACTCCCCCACACTTAAATCATTGCTTGTCCTCAAGCAATCCACACATAATCAACTACAATGATTTAAGAAGTGAAACAATATATGCACTTTTGTCAAATTTAATTCCTCATGACCTGAAAAATAATCATTATACAATTATTCAAATTACATTAAATACTCATAATATCAAGTAAAGGAAAGATAAGTATACCTTAATTCAACAAGTTAAACGTAATCTCTTACCCTAACCTAATTTCACAAATAAGCAAATCACATAGTCGATTTATAGCCTTCCTCCTCCTATAATCATCTTTTTCTCAAAATTTTACAACTAAGAGGGATTTATTCATACTGGTTTTACTTAAATAGTGAGAATGTCTTTTTACGCGAAAATCGACACTTTTAGGTGAAGATCCCCGGTTACTCAACATTTCACTTATTCAAGTTGCTATGCATACTCTTAATTCAAGTACCTTTTTACGCGAATGTCGACATTTGTAGATACCAACCCCCGGTTACTTGGTACGAGAATCATTGGAGTAGAACAATTTTTATTTACTTTCTTTTCTTTTCTCTTTTTTTTTTTTACTTTTCTTTTTTTCTTTTCTACTTTTTTTCTTCAAAAATAAAGGACAATAAATAGATATTCCCTCTTAGAAAATATATAAGAACAATCAAAGGAGGAGTATAACCTTTTATCAACTATATCAATCACTTACTTATAAAATTAAGTAAAGAGAAGAAATTTCATTAAACATATAAAATTATAGGCATAATTTTCCTCACTTTACCAAATATACTTTCTAAAATGTAAAAATCCTAATTGCATAATAACCATTTTCAAGTTAAATGAGGACTAAACTTTCCAAAATACATATAAAGTTTCAACAATTGGAAGAATTAAACACTTAAGGTTGGAATACTTTGGCCCTTTTTGAAATAAAAATGAAAAAATTGAAGAACTTTTGGGCCATAGTGAAATATTGGACAAGATGTTAGAAAAATTTTGACGGAGTTTCCCCATATAAATGGAAGAAAACTCCCTGCCAACAAACCCAATTTCAATCAAATTATCCACATGGCAAATAATTCAAACACAATTCTAACATTTCTAAGCATTTAAATCCACAAAATATCATCACATAGAAAGTATTTGCAAGTTCAAATATTTCCTCCCCCACACTTAAACTTCACATTGTCCTCAATGTGAGAAAAGGAAAATAAATAAAGAGTAAAAGAAAATACTCCCCTCATGACTTGCGCGATCCAAATCCATGGCAATGTGATGAATTTCCAACCGTATTTGAGAAAGAATGGAGAGTTCACTTATTGCACCCTGAAAAAGACAAAATCAAAACAAATAAATTTCTTAAAAATAAACGGTTGCAATCAACAAGAAGAAAACATGCAAGTCAAGGAAAAAGGAAAAATGATCGAGCATGTGGAACCATACAATGTTCATGGGATAAAAACATGAAATGAGCTAATCTTTGCTAATGAAATATATGCATTAGTATCCAAAGCAAAGGGAAGCTAATTTCACACAAAAAATCCACAATCATGAACAAAATAAGTTCCATTTATACATTTTGTCATCAATGATCAAATCCCTTCAAGTACAAAAGTAATCTCAAAATGGAGGCAAACACACCAAACCAAAATATACATGACCTTCGTGAGAATTCATGAAATACTAAAAACTATTGAACCACAAAAATTGTAAGTGCATTTATGAATTTCATCAATTAAGGTCATCTTCAATTCACCTCTTCTTTTAGAATTACCTAAGAATTCACAAAATCATTCAATCAAGCACCTTTTCATTCATTAGATAATCTAAATTACTCACATGAATATCAAAAACTCCCACTAAGCTAATTAAAATGCTACATTTGGCTACTTAATATGCAACTTCGTTACCAAGCCAAATTAAGCATAAAACTAGCAAGAATTCACCAAATAAATACAATAAATGCAAATCACAAAATATATTTATCACTAACAATCACCAATAGCATCAATAAGCTGAAATAAATGCACCTAACTTCACATATTAAAAATTGCCTAAAAATAGAAAATATTCATTCATGGCAAAATTCAAATAACAAAGTTAGGTGAAGAATTGTTACCTCAAGGTGGTTTGGTGATGTTTAGAGATGAATATGATGTGAAAACCCCCAAGAAACTTACTCCAATATGACCTCAATTGAGTGATTCAAGAAAGTACAACCCTAACTATTGGTAAGGTTGAATCCACTTTAGAGTTGTTTTTGAAAAAATATGAACTATGAAATTCACTCTAGAGGATAGGAGAAAGTGATTTGGTGAAGGTTATTTGAAGATTAAATGGTGAAAAGTGGTGTTTTAGTGAGTGGTGTGTGTTTGAGGTGTTAGTGTGTGAGTTGGGTTGAAGAAGAAGGGAGAAAAATTGTGAGGAATCCGTGAAACGGATTCATCTTACGCTGGTTACTGTTCAAAATCCGGCCAGAAATTGGAGGGATTCGTGGAGGGATTCTGGGCAGAAATTTTTTTATTTTATTTTTTATTTTTTTTACTGTTGCATATCCGGCCACTTTCTGGCCAGATTTCCGGCCGGATTGTTGGCCGGATTTGCTACAGTGGATTGTTGGCCGGATTCTGTCCAGAATGCTAGAAAAAATTTTCTTTTCTCCCCTGACTATCCGGCCTTCAATCCGACCAACATTTGGCCGGATTTATGGCCGGATTTGCTGCAGAAAAAGCTGTTTTCTGCAGTTTTTCCTCCAAATTTGCTTGGCCAACCTTCCACATTCAACCTACTTCATGTTCTTTGAATAAAATTCAAATTTAACATGATCATGCATGAATATAACTTAAACATGAAACACTTTAAATGCATGAAGTGCAGCAATTGAACATGAAAACTCCCTTTTTGCCTTAATATAAACACCCTTGCAATTGAGATCATTTGCATGAACTCTTGCCATTGCCACCTACAAAACACACAAAAACATTAATCGAAGAACTAAAACTTACTAAAAACAAGCCAACATGAAGAAAAGTGGAGTTGAAAAGTGATCCAAGCCTTTGTTTTTAAAAAGGATCCGAGGTCGTTTTTGAAAGGATCCGAGGTCAGATCATTGTGCTCAGAAAACGCGGCTCAAGAAAACGCGCCTCAAGGTGCGTTTTGTGAAGTCGCGTTTCTTCACCAAATTTGCAGCATTGAAAACGCGACTACGTGAGAAAACGCGACTTTAAGTCGCGTTTTTGAAGGCGCGTTTTTGGTTTCTGAACAGGCTGGAAAACGCGAATTGGTAGAAAACGCGACTTCCTGTCGCGTTTTGAAGGCGCGTTTTCTTAATTATAGGCGCAGATTTGAAAACGCGATTCTATGAAAACGCGATTCAGTGGCGCGTTTCATTGAAAAACGCGTTTTCTGCTGCAAAATTTAGCAGAAATTCAACTTTTGAATAATTACAAATGATACCCCAATTTCCCAAAATGCATCATAGATCATTTGTTTGCTAATATACTCAATGCATGCACATGTAAAATGATCAAAACATGCATTTTAACCCCTTGTAACGAATCAAAAACAACAATTACTCAAATCGAGGGGTTGAGTTCCTTGATCAAACTTCGCCTTTTTCACCTCATTTGGTCACTTTTGCTTTCATTTCCAATACCTACAAATGAAAAATAACAAAATAACTCAAACACATACTTTAAACATAAAATCACACCAAAGTAACATAAATAACCAAAACATTGGGTTGCCTCCCAATAAGCGCTTTTATTTATAGTCGTTGGCTCGACTATTGAACCTCATTTTTCAAGGAGGCTTAGTTAACGAATAATCCACCATTTTTGGTCGTGGTGGATCATTACATGGTGACTTTATCGCGAAAGCCACATAATCTAATGATGTGAGAAATGAAAGTGCCTTACATATTCCAAGTGTTTCATAGATCTTACCTTGAATATACACCACTTGAGAACTTACCAACGGGGATGCCATGAGAGTATCTTGGGCAGCAATACCCTTAGAACCTATACTTTCAATGCACTCCTCAAGAGGGGTGAAAAATGAGTCATTAAAACTCATCTCTTGAGGCTCAAAGTTAGTTCCAAAGATATTATCTTGTGAAATGGATATTTGCTCATTAAAACACACTTGAAATTCATCATTTTCATCAAACTGCAACCCATTTTCACATACAACATTCCCACCATTCATGCTAGGATCATTTTGCAAATTATTAGAGGAAATAACTTCACACAATACATGTAATTGATCTTGTATTCTATCAAAGTGAAAAGCTAATTCATCTATTCTTTCCTCAATCCTATCAAAACGGTCGAAAGTTGCATTTGCTAGCTTTTCTATAGCTAACTCCCAAGATGGCTTAGAATCATTAGCTACCATTTCAATTGCCAACTCCCAAGATGGTTTTGATTCATATTGGACACATTCAGGTTGGTAATTATAAAAATATGAATAATCACTATAAGTACCATGATTATCCCAACCATAAGCATTAGCACTATATCGATCAAAACAAGGATTGTAATGCTCTAATTCATCATAATAATCCACATTTTGTGCTTGCATACATGTATTAGTATCATGATAACCTCCACACAAGTCACAAATCACATGATAAGAATTAAAAACATTAACATTCCTCCCTTGCTCAATTTCATGTATCATGGTGTCCATTTGAACTTGTAACTTAATTACATCAAATTTTGCCTTTAAGCACCTTAAACCATCTTCAAAAGATATACATTCAGTAAATTCTTGGTTACCTCTATTGAAGGAGCTTTGCACTTGGTAACCATCCGTTGCCAATCTTCCACTTCTCAAGCATTGTCCTCCAAATTGACCTACTCTTCTCATCACCTAAAATTGCTTTTAAACAACTTAAGAGCAAAATTAGTAAGAAGAATAGGTTATAAAACACATACACATAAAAACACTAAAATAACAGAAAATAACATTCACACTATAACTAATATTATGTCTAAACTAATAAAGTTGCTCTTCACACCGATATTGCCAAATCTTCCCCGGCAACGGCGCCAAAAACTTGACGGGTATTTTACATACGTGCAAGCTAAAAAATACCGAATTACACCCGTTCACTGCAAGTATACAGATCAACTAGTAGTTTAGGGTATATATCGGGTCGATCCCACAAGGAAGAGTGAACAATTACCGGTATTACTAAAGCTTCTCTATTATTTAGACTATCAATGAATTATAACAAATTTAACCTACTGAAATTATACAAAATGACAAATAAAAGCTCCTTAGGTTGTGGTATCCCTAACTACTCATGCAAGTGCTATATTTGGATCATTAATTACTACATCTGGGCTAGTTATGGTGTAATTTCCTTATGCATTTGAATCCTACTTTCGTAGTGAATCAATTATACTTATAACTAATCCATACCTATTCTCATGGTTATGAAATTAGCTACAAGTTCATTTCTTCAATGAAATTACATGAAATGAATCACTAAAAACCACATAAGTGCACCTCTACTTTCGTGAGTGTACTCCCTATGTTTAGCACTTCTTGAACTAGTGTTAAATCTCAATTTCCATTGCAGGAATAACACCTTAGATAATCACAATTAATGGTACCAGATTAATCATGATTTAAAGAGCTAAAGTGCTAAATAACTTGCTCAAATCGTAGCAATCAAATAACCAAACAATAAACACTCACAATCATAGAAAGTTCAACCAAACCCAAGGTATAAACTTTAGAAACACATAATGAACACAAAATCCAGAACTTGTATATTAACTGAACTTGGAATCAAATACAAAAGATAAAGAGTTTGGAAGGAATACAACCCTTGTCACATGAGCTTTCTTCCTTGCCTTCTTCATCCTCCATCTTCATCCTAATCTAGATAATAAACAAGAATGGAAAAGCTACACTACTCTATACTAAGCTAAACTAACACTAGGAAGATGAAAGAGCTACATTTCTGCAGCTTCAAGCTTTCTCCCGTAGCTCACTCTCTATTTTCTGCTATGAACTCCAACCTCCCGTCAATCTTGCAATCTTGGCTATTTTATGATGAAAGATGGTCAAGAAATGAGGCCTCCACCTTCCTTTTACAGCTGGAGATGTTTCTCACATGTCTAGCAACGCATGTGAGTTGGTGGAGGTGAAATTGAGTTTTACGCGTACAAAGCAGCCTTTTCTGACCACAATCCGGCCAGGAATCCGGCCACAAATCCGGCCAAATTCCGGCCGGATTGCTACAGTGACCATTTGGTCACTTCTGGTTCAATTTCCAGCTCTGCTCCGATTTTGCATCAACTTCCACTGAACTTTTCTTGATGATAAAAGCTGATTTAGCTCTTTACCAAAACATGAAACTTGTAACCCTTTGAGTTAGCTTTCCAATGCATCAAGAATCACCTCATTTGGATCTGTGTAGGCTGAGAAATGACCGGAATACCCTTACCTGCTCATTGCCCTGTTCCAGTTTCGACCAGTAGAAATTTGCTATTGTAATTCGGCATTTTGACCTAGAAAACCTTTAAACTGGATTTAGATGTCTTCACCAAAGTTGTAGATATATCTCTTATCTTCAAATGGGTTCAAGAATCATCTCAATCCGATCATTGTAGCTCAAGTTATAGCCGAAATACGAAAATGTGTCAAAACTGTCAAAATACACAAAATCCAAGTAAAAAGTGATAAAAACCTCATTTAATTGAACAAAAGCATTTTATACCAATTATAGCCAAAATAAATCATTTTCTTCCAATAATATACCCAAAGTGACTAAAAATAATATAAAATATCATACAATTATTACGTAAATTAGTCACTTATCACTATCATTTTGAGAAAGTTTTAAATATTATGTTTCATGTTAAAAGGATTTGATGCTGGCATTTTAAGAAAGTTTTTAATATTATGCTTAATGTTGATACTGCAAACCCATTTTCCATCATTAATCTTCAAGTAGTTGAGCTGATTTTTCCAGTAAATATTCAAATTTATACCATCTCGAACCTTTTAAATTGTAGTACATACTGATTTGACGGTATAGTTGCTCGTTTGGGAATGAAGTGAATAATTTTTTCAACTTTGCATGTATACTAAGAGAAATTTGAATTGTCTTCTCAGGATCCTCCTTGCTGAAAACCTAAGAAATGATGTCCTTTTTATATAGGGAATTCTCTAATAGCTCATAGACATTCTATACGGTACATGTCAAAGGCTTCTTGAGTTTATACTTCCATTAGCAGGATCTCAAATCCATCTATCAGTCCTAAAATTAATATTCGTACCATTTTTTGCTATCTTCCATAGCCCTATGTTCAGTTGATTCTTTGCTCTCACCATGTTTTCATCCACATCTAGGATATGTACTTCTGGGATTTACAATCCAATAAATTGGTTTTCTTAATGTATTTAACCTTCAGAAAACTACTTACCAGCTAGCTAAGATGACTAAAAATCTGTAGCATTGTTTTGCAAGCCTATGTCCTTAAATACCAATTCTCGACCATTAGCATCAATAACCTTTCTCAAAATCAACCAATACATTTTTCATAATCGCCAATGTCTCACCAAAGCTAGCCAATCTCCTCCTGATATATTTGCATAGGCTGCTAGACAGCTAGAAGCATGACATTCTGTAAGAGGACACAACCATAACTGAAGCAACACAAATTTTCCTTTTGGGTGTGTTCAACTCATATGAAGACAACTTGGCATATTTTTAAACATTAGGCTAGATTGATACAGAACTTTTTGCTATAATATTTAACCAAAACTGAATATTAGTTTCTTGCACTACATTCATAATTTGAGATAAATAATGATAGTCAGTTAGAAATTTTATGAACTACCATAAATATAATCACCAAAATACAAAATAATTAATGGTTCAGAATATGGTTGACCTCTTATATTTCGCTAGTTAATTTGCAAGACTTTAAGGAAGCAATTCAGAATTCAGATTTTGTGTCATCAGTTATAAAATTTTATCTCAATTGTCTGGTTTAATCTTTGTCAACTTTAGTAGCACCCAAACAATCTTTCATCATAAATTTACGTCTAATCCCATGTCACTTTCAATCGTTGTAATTCCAACAGATGTTTTGTTAATGCGACCATTAGAAAAGTTTCAAAAAATCGTGGTCATCTAAGTCTAGTTAGGGAAGCCCATTTATCATCAAGACAGTTGGTAAGGAATTTTCTTGTATCATTTTTTTTAAGTCAATCGACACTTATTTACAACTACTATTAAAGGGTGCAAGTTCAACTAGGCCATCGAGAATCTAGAGGGTACTAAACCACGTTCGAACTAGATAGGTTCATATGTACTCACTGACTCTAAATCCTAAAAATGCCACATGAGTGGCAAGTATAAGAGGCAAGGATCAAACCCCTAGTCTCTCACTCACAATGCATTTAATGGCCATGATTGAAAACTTCAATAACAAACCAAAGAACTGATTCTCTAGTCTCCAACTTCTCTCTACATCTTCTCATCTTCTCAGAAAACCTTTTTCTTTGGGGATCTCATTTTATTATGTTTTTCAATAAAGTCTCTTCTAAATTTTCTTAGCTAGAGTCCTTTATTTCTCCTAGGGGTTCTTAGTGAGAATTTTCGGTTTCTCCTAAAACTTTCTAGTGAGAATTTTATGCTTTTATCCTTATTTTATTGTTTGATCCGAATTTATTTCAGATCTGGAATTTTTTTTAGATCTTGGGTCTGTCTCAACAGATCTCATCATCATTATTGGAGTTTGAATCCGTTGATTAGAAGATCATGCAATTGAAACTTGTACAAAAAGGAGTTACAACAATTTATCTTATTCTAAGGCAATTTAAAAATTTCTTATATGTTTTTAGATCTGTTTAAAATCATTCAAATCCACTGTATCTGTTGTTAAATTGCATATCTATTATTTTAAGTGCATGTTTAATCTGCCACTAAAGTAGAGATGTAAATCAAATCGTGCTAGACGACTTTCAATAATTCATTAATGAAATTTGCTTTTTATCAAAAAAAATTAAAAGCATGCATCTATAATAGCAAACTATATTGCCATCTGTTCTTTTTGTCCACCATAATGATAGAGTCATGTATTGTTACAAGTCTTGAGGTTCTAGCAAGCCCTTCTTCAGTGCTACCACTCTCTCAAGAGGAAATGTCATCTCTACCTCTGAAAAAATATCAGTAATATCGAAAGTTTGAATGTGTACGCCACAATTTTTTAGGTACTTGCACATTATTTGTAGACTTTCCCCATGCTGAATTTGCAGTTCATCTTGTATATCATTATCATATACATATTTTTTTGTATATGAATTTCAAAGATCAGATTGTACATTACTACCATACATGTGTTTGTGTGTATATTATCTATGGCTTAAATCGAAACCAAATTTGGAATGTGAATTTAACATAAGTATAATCCTACAAAATCGAAAAATATAGATAAAGCTATAAATTAAGAAAATGCTTCTTTTGGAATTTTCACTTTAATTTTTTAAATTACCGACTAGAATTTAACATTTTCTTATATGTAGCATATGATAATTTGTTTTAAAAGTAATGATAAACTGCTATTACATCAACTAAGGAATTGTTTTATTTTTATTTGACACTTTTGTAATATTTTAACTTAACATTTCGTCAACGTGAAGAAGAATTCTACAGTTATGTATGAAGTTATTTCTAAAAATTAATGAACTTTAACCTCATCCTTAAGACGTTTTGTGATTTTTCTATTTCTTGTGGTAGTTAGTTTACAAAGATCATTGTTCATTCTTTTTTAGAGAAAAGATACTTCATTTTTTATATACACTTCCATCGTTGCCATACTATGCTTTATCTCTTACAAAATTTTATGGTTTTAATGGACAAGGAAGAGGTTCACTAATTTGTGGTCAAAAGACTTATTTTGTAGCATTGTTGTGACAATAAACTAAGAAAAAGAATTATGAAACATAATTTTGAAGTTATAATAAGTTGTACAAAGCTAATGACAGTCTTTTAAATATTAACAAAAGAAATAGCAAATTAGAGTATGACATGAAGTCACAATACGAAAGCTTGGATTCTAATTTGAAAACGTAGCAATTATCCGGGTGTTTTGCAAATTATAATATTAGGATAAAATTATCTTAACATTATTGTGACATAAATACAAGGAAATTATCAATCTTCCTAATAGATGAACATTGTAGTTTATTATGTTTATATCTTGAAAGTAAAATAAATGTGTAGATAATATATCTAACGTACACTCATTACAGCTAATATGGTATTCAATTTAAAAAAAAAAAATTAGAAGGTCATATGAAGTAAAACAAAAAATAAAGAAAATGTATCATAAAAGTTTAGTTTGCTTGTTTTTACCCCAAAAGAAAGGAACAAAAGTGGTGAACCAGTTTCCTATCTCTACCTTGCAATTGACTCGAAGATAAATTTATCAAAAGAATAGTTTGTTAATCATACAAAAATTACACGTGCTTAAGAATCAATGATTCTTTGACTATTTCTCTTTTTCAAATAGTTATCACAAATGCAATGGTTTTATATGGAAAAGAAATAAATGTAAAACAGATTTCCATCAATGCCTACTAAACAATTTAATGGTTCATTAATGCTTGAGTCAAATTTTCAGAAACTATCAAGGCACCGCACCCCACCTTAGTACAGTATAAAAGCAGCTTTCCTTGCTCTATTCTTTGCTCCAAGTCATCCAAAAGAAAAAAAAAAGAAAAAAAAGAGAGAAGAAAGTATTTTCTGAGAATGGTGAAACATATCTTTTACCATTTTCTAGAAACAAAAGAGAAAGAGGAAGAAAATAGAAGAAGTGGTCTTCAACTTGGCCGTGCTCGTTACGAACTTGTGGAGAGAAACAATCGTTCTCCACAACTCTTGCACCTATTCCCGTGGGAAATCAAGAAAGTAATCTCAGCCCACGACCTAGAGCATCAAATTGGTCTGGAATTAAGTACAAAACAAGTGAAAGAGCACCTACTCATCCACTGGGAAGATGAAACCAAAAACCGTGTGATCAATGGAGAAAGAATTCCTATCCAAATTCTTGATTTGGACACTGGAACTAAGTGCCAAATGCTCTTCACAAAGTGGCCGACTCGTGATGTGTATTTGATTCTAGGAAGTTGGTTTAAGGAATTTGTGGCTAACAGAAATTTGAGTTCTGGAATGACCATTGGACTGTATTGGAATAAGAAATCCAAAACCCTTTGCGTATCAGTTTTGGGAAAGTTCATTTGAATGTTGAAAGTGAAAGATCAACTAGTGTTTCTTTCACTCTTTTTTTTTTCTTTTTTGTTCATGGGTTTGGGAAGTAAGAGAGGGAGTCAAAGTCTAAATGTTATTTCTCTTTTTTCTTGTTTTCTTTTTTTGGTGGCGGAGAGTGGTGTTAAGCAAAATATTATGTTGTGATGAAATATCTATTGACTTTGTATTTGAAGAAAGTTTCTATTGAAACCATCAAGGTTGTATATCTGTTTATTAGTTCTATTTCTTCTAGCCAAAAAGCCAAAGACTAGCACAAATCACAGCATTTGATGTCAACATTATTGTTAATTTAATCCATTAAGAATCACTAAATCCGATTTTCGTAAAAACTTTTACAATAATTCTATTGACCTAATAAGTTCCTCTTATTTTTGATAATTGACTACAAACATATTTATAGTGAAGATATAAATTCCTATTCAAAAATTTTATAAAACAACAAAAAGAAAAAAAAGGAAAAAAATTCTAGGTGGGAGGAGTAATTGATTTTCTAGTACCTAAAAGTCAATGTTGAAGTATTTCATCTTAGTTTTATTCAAAATTTAACTCTCTAATCATGATGTATTAGGTTAGGGTCTTGTACTCTATTGGCATTTTAGACTGTTATTCTAAAAAACTTTAAGTTCACTGTATTGTATATTTAGGAATTGAGTACTAAAAACACTAAAAAATCATAGAGCAGTAGTTTCAAGAAACTACTATGTCAAGTAAAAGCTTGGTGATTAATTAGCAGTAGTTTGTGACACCTTGTTCAATCTCAATACTCCAATATATGATTCATAATTGCTCTCATAACCGTATTTGTTAGTTATGTGAGAAAAGTATCTTTCGAAGGGATATTCATTGTGTGGCAATGTGGGAATGCAAATTATTCAAGAATCTTATCTATCCTCCTGAGTTTGAGGCTAACCAAATTTTTAGAGATGCAACAGAACTAATGTCTGGTTAGAGGGGGTTTCAAGATCTTACAAAAAGTTTCAAACCTTTCTGCAGCACTAAAATATTCCCAGCTATACTAAAATATTATGTAACACTCGATTATGGATATACACTAATGCATATATCGCATTTTAAATTTGTGTATCTTCGATATTGTTAAGAAAAATAAAAGGACAAAGAATTACATCTACTATTCAAAAGTAAATTGGGAGAAAATATTCCTTTAAACTTCTAGAAGAAAACATCAAATACTAGATTTAAAAAATGAATATAGTGCAATTTGAGAAGATATACATAAGTAAAATTAATGCTTCCACGGCAATAATTTAAAACAATCGCAATTTGACTATCATGGATATTTTTTCACTTGGAACAAAAAATTAGTTTGCCTTTTTTACAAGAAATTTTGATTTTTACAAATCTAAGTATTTCTTATTATATTAAAAACGAACACTGACATTTATATTCAAAAATTAGTAGGTTGAATATGCTTATAGGTTCAAGGATTTAAATTCTAAAACAATAAACGTGTTTATCATGTATAGTTATATGGTTGAACTAATATTTTTTTTTGGACCAAAGGTTATGAGTGTTGAAATTTTATTTTATTTTTTGCAATCTTAATAATTACTATCAAGATGTACGAGTAATTACATAATTTTACTCAAACTAGTACTTTTTCACAAAATATAAAATAAGTTTTGGATTTAGAAAGCACTATTAGTGATGAGAGGAAAAGATAGAATTTTTATTTATGACTTTGACAACATTATTTTGTAAATAAGAAATTATAGTCTTTATGATTTAAGCATATATATGATAACTATAAGGACACCAGCTAGTGTTAGCATTTCAATATCGAATAATGTCGGGAAAAGGTTAAAAAAAACCTTTAGAAATTTTTTTTAGATTTACATGTGACCATCTTTGAATTAAAAATTGATTTTCAAATACAATTGATTCAAGAAAAATGAAAAGCATAAAATTATTTTAAGAAAAAGTTGACAACTTTAGAAATAATTTTGTATACAAAATTTGTTATATTTGGGAATCATATTTCCAAGCAAATCACATCACTTAATACTAGTGATATGGAAATATAACAATTGAGATTATAGTTGATTAGAAAGTCATAGGGATAACATTAAGATAAAACAATCTTAACAATTGTGCAATACAATTGACGGGCTTTTGCTATACGTACAAGTTAAAAAAATTCGATTTACACCCGTTTCACTGCAAGTATACAGGTCAAATTAGTAGTTTAGGGCATGTATCGGATCCATCCCACGAGGAAGATTGAACAATTACAGGTGTTACTAAAGCCTCTCTATTATTTAAACTATCAATGAAATATAAAAAATGAAATCTACGGAACTTATGTAAAATAACAATTGAAAACTCCTTAGGTTATGGTATCCCTAACTACTCAAGCAAGTGCTATATTTGGATCATTGAGTACTACTATCTAGGCTAGTTATGGTGTAATTTCCTTATGCATATGAAACCTACTTTCGTAGTGAATCAACTATACTTATAACTAATCCATACCTATTCTCATGATTATGAAATTAGTTACAAGTTCATTTCTTCTGTGAAATTACATGAAATGAATCACTAAAACCACATATGTGCACCTCTACTCTCATGAGTGTACTCCCTATATTTAGTACTTCTTGAACCAGTGTTAAATCTCAATTTTGATTGCAGAAACAATACCTTAGATAATCACAATTAATGGTACCAGATTAATCATGATTTAAAGAACTAAAGTGCTAAATAACTTGCTCAAATAATAGGATCAAATAACCAAATAATAAACACTAACAATCATAGAAAGTTCAACCAAACCTAAGGCATAAACTTTAAAGATACATATTAAACAAAAAATCCAAAACTTGCATATTAACCATATTTAAGAATCCAATACAGAAGATAAAGAGTTGGAAAAGAGATAACCCATGTCACTTGAGCTTCAACTCCTCCTTCTTCATCTCCATCTTCATCCTAATCTAGCTAACATACAAGAAGGATGAACTAACTAGCTAAACTATCCTGCACTAAGGAAATGGAAGAACTACATTTCTGCACTCGTCAAGCTTTCTCCCGTATGATCCTCTTCTAATCTTGCAAGTTTTTGGCTATTTCAAGACAAAGGTGGTCAAGGAATGAGGCTTACACCTTCCTTTTACAGCTGCAAAGTGCTTGTCACATGTCTGGCATTACATGTGACTTGTTGGAGGTGAAATTGAGTTTTCCGCGTAAAAAACAACCTTCTCTGACCACAATCCGTCCAGAAATCCGGCCAAGTTCCGGCCGATTGCTACAGTGACCTTTTGTGCACTTTCAGTTCAAACTTCACTGCTGCTCAGATTTTACCTCAATTTCAACTGAACTTTTCTTGATGATAGAAGCTGATTTAACTCTTGACCAAAACATAAAAGTTGTAGCCCTTTGAGTTAGATTTCCAATGCATCAAGAATCACCTCATTTGGATCTGTGTAGGCTGAGAAATGACCGAAATACCCTTGATTGCTCATTGCCCTGTTTTAGCTTCGACCAATAGAAATTATCTACTGTAATTCGGCTTTTTGACTTGGAAAACCTTCAAACTGGATTCAGATGTCTTCACCAAAGTTGTAGATCTATCTCTTATCTTCAAATTGGTTCAAGAATCATCTCAATCGGTCACTGTAACTCAAGTTATAGCCAAAATACGAAAATGTGTCAAAACTGTCAAAATGCACAAAATCCAAGTAAAAAGTGATATAAACCTCACTTAATCACTTAAAAGCATTTTTTACCAATTATAGCCAAAATGATTCATTTTCTTCCAATAATATAACCAAAGTGATTAAAAATAATATAAAATGGCATATAATTATTACGTAAATTAGTCACTTATCAACAATATAAGGAAGCACCTATGCTTTAACTGGATAGATATGTAATTTATATGTTTTTTGCTCCATTTAGTGAAATAGGTATATTTATAGACACAATACAACTTAAATTAATTTGGTTGCTTTTAAAAAAGGTTAGACATAAAAGCCTAAAGAAAGAAATTGTAAAAAATAATATAAATGTGTCACAAGATTTAATTGTGTTTATCCCGAAGCAAAACGGTAAAAAGGAATTAACCACCTATTATTCTATATTTCCATTTAACTTGAAAATCTACTCATTTAACAATTGGGTAAATTTTATATACATTGACAGTGTATACACTATCACCGTTAGATTTATGACACATGTGCAAAAATTGGATTTCAAATTCAAATTTTGTATAGTTGTCATTCATTCAAGACTAACAGTATATACACTATCAGTGTATGAAAGATTAATCCTTAAAAATTAGTCTATTAAACACATATATATTTATTGTTCTTAACAATCAATGCTTCTTTGACTTTGATCAATATTTTTGAAATAGTTGTTAAGATAATAGGCTTATATGAAACAAAAATAAAAGCAAAATAGAATTTCATTTGTGCTTACACAAAATTAATGGCTTTTTTTAAATAAGAAACAAACACAAAATTTTATTATTGAGGTTGTTGGAAATCATCCAGCACGATTTGCTTGAAAAATTTGGAGGAAAATAAATAATCCTTTTTGAATGGCTTATTTATTTTAGTCATATTATCACAATCTCTTAATAGATTTCATCACCTTAGTACAACATAAAAGTGGCTTACTTGTTTCAATTTTCTCTCCATAAACAAAATTTTATCCAAAGAAAAGAAATAGTATTTCCATCCTCTATTTTCAAACGATAGGAAAAGGTGTCTATTACCATTTCCTAGAAACAAAAGAGTGAGAGAAAGAAAACAATAGACATCATAGTCTTGACCAATTCTCGACCTTTAGCATCAATAATCTTCCTTAAAATCAACCAATACATTTTTCATAATCACCAATGCCCCACAAAAAACTGGCCAATCTCCTCCTGATATATTTGCATAGGCTCTTGGATAGCTAGAATAATGACATTGTGTAAGAGGACACAACTATAAATGAAGCAACACAAATTTTCCTTTTGGGTATGTTCAACACATATGAAGACAACTTAGCAGATTTAGACATCAGGCTAGACTGATACATAACTTTTGCTATAATATTTAACCGAAAATGAATATTAGTTTCTTGCACTACATTCATAATTTGAGATAAATAATGATAGTTAGTCAGAAATTTTGTGAACTACCATAAACATAATCACTAAAATACAAAATAATTAATGGTTCAAAATATAGTTGACCCCTTATGTTTTAATGGTTAATTTGCAAGGCTTTATGGAAGAAGCTCAAAATTCTGATTCTTTATCATTAGTTATAAAATTTTATCTCAATTGTCTAGTTTAATCTTTGTCAACTTTTGTGGTACCCAGACAATCTTTCATCATCAATTTTACATCTAATCCCATGTCACTTTCAATCGTTGTAATTCCAGCAGTTGTTTTGTCAATGCAACCATTAGAAAAGTTTCAAAAAATCGTGGTCATCTAAGTCTAGTTACGAAAACCCATTTATCATCAGGATAGTTGGTAAGGAATTTTCTTGTATCGTTTTTTTAAGTCAATCGGCACTTATTTACAACTACTATTAAAGGGTGCAGGTTCAACTAGGCCATCGAGAACCCGGAGGGTACCAAACCACTTTCAAACTAGATGGGTGCATATGTACTCACTGAATCTAAATCCCAAAAAAGTCACTTGAGTGGAAAGTATAAGAGACAAGGATCGAACCCCTAGTCTATCACTTACAATGCATCTAAGGGCCATGATTACAAACTTCAATGACAAACTGAAGCACTGATTTTCTAGCCTTTCAACCATTAAATGCATGCATCTATAATAGTGAACTATATTGCCATCTCATCTCTTTGTCCACCATAATGATAGAACCATGTATCATTACAAGTCTTGAACTTCTAGCAAGCCCTTCTTTAGTGCTGCTGCTGCCACTTCTTCAAGAGAAAAAGCCACCTACACCTCTGAAAAAATATCAGTAGTGTCTAAAGTTTGAATGTATATGCTACAATCTTTTAAGTACTTGCACATTATTTGTAGACTTTCTCCATACTGAAGTTGTAGTTCCTCATGTATATCATTATCATATACATATTTTTTTGGATAAGAATTTTGAAGATTAGATTGTACATTGCTATGATACGTATGTTTGTTTGTATATTATCAATGACTTAAATCGAAACCAGATTTGGAATGTGAACTTACCATAAGTATAATCCCACAAAATCGAGAAATATAGATAAAGTTATAAATCAAGAAAATGTTTCTTTTGGAGTTGTCACTTTGATTTTTTTAATTATTGACTAGAATTTAACATTTTCTCATATGTAGCATATGCTAATTTGTTATGAGAGCAATGATGTACTGCTATTACATCAACTAAAGAATTGTTCTATTTTTATTTGACACTTTTGTAATATTTGAACTTAACATTTCATCAACATGAAAAAGAATTCTACTAGTTATGGATGAAGTTATTTCTAAAAATTAATGAACTTTAGCCTCATCCTTAAGATGTTTGTGGTTTCTTTTTTTTTTGTGGTAGTTAATTTACAAAGAACTTTTTTCCATTCTCTTCTGGAGAAAAGTTACTTCATTTTTCACATACACTTCCATCATTGTCATATCATGCTTTATCTCTTACAAAATTTTATGGTTTTAATGGACGATGATGAAAGTTCACTAACTTATGCCCAAAATATTTATTTTGTAGCACTATTTTGACAATAAACCAAGAAAAAGAATAATGAAACCTAATTCCAAAGTTATAATAAATTGTACAAAACTAATGATAGTTTTTTAAATATTAACAAAAGAAATAGTAGATTGGAGTATGACATGAAGTCTCAATATGAAAGCTTGGATTCTAATTTGAAAACATAGCAATTATCCAGGTGTTTCGAAAGTTATAATATTAGCATAAATTTATCTTAATATTATTGTGACATACTAATATAAGGAAATTATTGATCATCCCGATAGATGATCATTGTAGTTTATTATGTCCATATCTTGAAAGTAAAATAAATATGGAAATAATAGAACTAAAGTAAACTCATTACAATTGATATAGTATTCAACTTTTTTAAAAAAAGAAAGTCATACAAAGTTAAACAAAAAATAA
This sequence comes from Coffea eugenioides, assembly GCF_003713205.1. Taxonomy (NCBI): domain Eukaryota; kingdom Viridiplantae; phylum Streptophyta; class Magnoliopsida; order Gentianales; family Rubiaceae; genus Coffea; species Coffea eugenioides. The sequence continues at coordinate 13,263,549 of NC_040037.1, forward strand.
AGAAAAACATATCATAAAGGTTTAGTTTGCTTGTTTTTACCCCAAAACAAAGAAACAAAAGTGATGAACCAGTTTTCTATCTCTATCTTGCAATTGACTCGAAGCTAGATTTATCAGAAGAATAGTTTGTTAATCATACAAAAATTACACGTGCTTAAGAATCAATGATTTTTTGACTATATCTCTTTTTCAAATAGTTATCACAAATGCAATGGCCTTATATGGAAAAGAAATAAATGTAAAATGGATTTACATCAATGCCTACTGAACAATTTAATGATTCATTAATGCTTGAGTTAAATTTTCAAAAACTATCAAGGCATCGTACCCCACCTTAGTACAACATAAAAGCAGCTTTCCTTGTTCTATTCTTTGCTCCAAGTCATCCAAAAGAAAAAAAAAACAAAAAAAAAGAGAGGAAAGTATTTTCTGATAATGGTGAAATATCTTTTACCATTTTCTAGAAACAAAAGAGAAAGAGGAAGAAAATAGAAGAAGTGGTCTTCAACTTGGCCATGCTCGTTACGAACTTGTGGAGAGATACAATCGTTCTCCACAACTCTTGCACCTATTCCCGTGGGAAATCAAGAAAGTAATCTCAGCCCACGACCTAGAGCATCAAATTGGTCTGGAATTAAGTGCAAAACAAGTGAAAGAACACCTATTCATCCACTGGGAAGATGAAACCAAGGGCCGTGTGATTAATGGAGAAGGAATTCCTATCCAAATTCTTGATTTGGACACTGGAACTGAGTACCAAGTGTTCTTCACAAAATGGCCGACCCGTGATCTGTATTTGATCATAGGAAGTTGGTTTAAGGAGCTTGTGGTTAACAAAAATTTGAGTTCTGGAATGACCATTGGACTGTATTGGGATAAGAAATCCAAAACCCTTCGTGTATCGGTTTTGGGAGGTTCATTTGAATGTTGGAAGTGAAAGATCAACTAGTGTTTCTTTCACTCTTTTTTTCATTTTTTGTTCTTGTGTTTGGGAAGGAAAAGAGGGAGTCAAAGTCTAAATGTTGTTTCTCTTTTTTCTTTTTTTTTGGCAGCGAAGAGTGGTGCTAAGCAAAATATTATGTTGCGATGAAATATCTATTGACTTTGTACCTGAAGAAAGTTTGTCTTGAAACCATCAAGGTTCTATATCTATTTATTAGTTCTGTTTCTTCTATTTATTCTAGCCAAAAAGCCAAAGACTAGCACAAATCACATCATTTAATATCAACATTATTATTAATTTAAGCCATTATTAGTTCTGTTTCTTCTATTTATTCTAGCCAAAAAGCCAAAGACTAGCACAAATCACATCATTTAATATCAACATTATTATTAATTTAAGCCATTAAAAATCACAAAATCCGATTTTCGTAAAAACTTTTACAAGAATTCTATTGACCTAATAAGTTCATCAAATTTTTGATGATTGACTATGTACATATTTAAAATGAAAATGTAAATTCCTATTCAAAGATTTTACAAAACAACAAAAAGAAAAAATGGAAGAAGATTCTAGGCGGGAGGAGTAATTGATCTTCTAGTACCTAAAAGTCAAAATTTTGATAGCAATGGGAACTTTCGGGCTGGAAAAGTATGGTGAATGTTGAAGTATTTCGCATTAGTTTTCATTCAAAATTTAACTCTCTAATCATGATCATTAGGTTAGGGTCCTGTCCTTTTTTGGCATTTTAGACATTTATTCTGAAAAAATTAGGTTTACTCTATTGTATATTTCAGAATTGAGTATTGAAAATGCCAATAAATCATAAAGCAATAATTTCAAGAAACTATCTATGTCAAGTAAAAGCTTAGTGATTAATTAGCTAGTTTGTGTGACCTTGTTCAATCTCATCCTACGATGGATGATTCACAATTGCTCTCATAACCCTATTTGTTAGTTATGTGAAAAAGTATCTTTTGAAGGGATATTCATTGTGTGTAGGTATGTGTTAATGTAAATTATTCAAGAATCTTGTCTATCCTTCTGAGTTTGAGGCTAACCAAATTGTTAAAGATGCAACATGATTAATGTCTGGTTGGATGTGGTTTTAAGATCTTACAGAAAGTTTCAAACCTCTATGCAGCACTAAAATATTCCCAACTATATTGTCAATTGGTTATTACTTGGTTCGGAGTTAAGTGCCAAATTATGGATTTTCTTCCTAATCTTGTTTACTTGATAAAGGGTCTTTCCTTTACTTTTGTTTGATAATTTTGAGATATAAAGAAGAAAAAGAAAAAACCCCATTTGTAAATCAAGCAACTAATTTCAAATTACCTTATAACTTTTATATGAGTTTTGAGTTTTACCATCTATGGGTGGCAAAAACATTTAGTTAAACATTGGAGAATTAACTAACAATAGCACACTATGTATTTTTTTCCCCAAATAAATGAAGAAAATCATGGATGAGGACTTACTTATGTTTTCGAAATAAATAAGTACTTCTTCAATTTTGTCCATGAAATTCATGAGTAAGACATGTCTCTTACAACTCAATTATGGATGTACACTAATACATATATCACATTCTATATTTGTGTATCTTCGATGTCGTTAAGAAAAATAAAATGACAAAGAGTTACATCACCAATCAAAAGTAAATTGGGAGAAAATATTCCTCTACACTTCTACAAGAAAACATCAAATACTAGTGATAAGTATATATTTTGCATGTTTTTAGTGTATTTTATTATTTAGTTTTGGTACGTTTTAATTATTTTCATAGCTAATTAACTAGGTTTCAAGTGAATATGTATTTTGTGGTTTAAGTGCGAAAAATTGCATTTCTGTGTTCAAATGGTGAAAATTTCATATTTTTGTAGGTTTAATGATTCAACCATCAAATGACGTGAATTGAGAAGATATTTGCATAATTGTTGATGATTTGTAAAGATTTAAAGTGAATATGAAGGGCTAAATGTTCAAAATGAGAAATGCAATCAAGTTTTAAAGAAGGAAAGTTTGACAACTTTGACACCTGACAAGTATATATTTTACGTATTTTAAATGTGTTTAATTAATTAGTTTTGGTGTGTTTTAACTACTTTTATAGCTAATGAACTAGGTTTATAATAAAAATATGCATTTTATGGTTTAAAGTGTGAAAATTGCATTTCTATGGATTTTAATGGCAAAAACTTCATGTTTTTGTAGGTTTAATGATTCAATCATCAAATGGAGTGAATTGAGAAGATAATTGGATGATTATTGATGATTTGAAATAGTTTAAAGAGAATATGAAGTGCAAGAAAGGAAATGCAATCAAGAACAAAAGGAAGCAAGTTTCACAGCTTTGACACCTTATGGTATTTTGGCAATTTCTTGAGCTAAAATGATCGAATTGAGATGATTCTTGAACCATTTTGAATCTAAGAGACAGACCTACATTTTGGAATGAAGACATCGAAGTCCATTTCAGTTGTTTTCCTTGTCAAAAAGTTGAAATACAGAAACGCAAACTCTGTTGTCGAAAGCTGAAACAGAGCTCTAACTAGTCTTTGGTTTTTTGGTTATATCTCAGTCCATAGAGTTCCAAATTGGATTATTCTTTAGGCATTGGAAAGCTAACTCAAAGAGTTACAACTTTTGTGTTTTGCATAAGAGCTAGTTCGGCCTCCATCATCAAGAAAATATCAGTTGAAATAGTGTCAAATGCACAGAAGTGAAAATGCGACTTCATGAATACGTGGCTGAAGTCGCATATTCTCACCTGATTTCTGCAACTTTCTCATCAACTTGCCTTGCTTTCACACAACTTTTTCAACTCAATTCCAGCTATCAATCTTGGCTGCATCTGATCAAGAAAAGGTTGGAAAGATGGAAAGACAACTCATGAGAGTTTCAAGAGTCAAAAAGGACAACTAGAAACAATTCATTTGGCTCTTGAATCCTTTATAAATAGAGGCCTTTGGAGAAAATTTTCACAACTTTGGAAGGCTAGAGAAACTCACCAAAAATGTAGTTTTCACTAGAATTTCCGTAGTTCATTAGTTAGGATAGTATAGAGTAAGGAGTGTAGTTTTTCTTTCTTGTATTTGTAGTTAGATTTGGATGAAAATTGAGGAGCAAAGATGGAGAGTTTGAAGCTCATGTGACAAGAGTGACATCTCTCTTTTCACTTTCTCTTTTGTATTTGATTTCATGTTTAACTATAATACAAGTTTGGATTTGTTTTTCTTCATGTTTAGTTAATGTTTATGCCTAGAGTATGGATGAACTTTCTATATCTTGTTAGTGATGTTTACTTGGTTATTTGATGATATTATTTTGAGCAAGTTATTTATCACTTTTGCTTATCTAATCATGATTAACCAGCCATTAGTTGTGATTATCTAAAGGTGTTAAGTTTATAATGAGAATTGGAATTTAACACTAGTTCAAGAAAGTGATAAACCTAGGGAGTTCACTCACGAGAGTAAAGGAGCACGTTTGTGGTTTAAGTGACTTGTGTCACGTAATTTTATAGAAGAAATGAGTTTGTAGTTAATTTCATAACCACGAGAGTATGTATGGTTTAGCTACAAGTATAGTTGATTCACTATGAGAGTAGGTTTCACATAGATTAGGAAATTATGCCATAACTAGCCAAGATAATAACATTCACTTAACCGGTAACTTCATTTGCAAGCGTAATAAGGAATTCCATATCTCTAGGAGTTTTCTAGTGTTAATTTTATTACTTTTACTTCATGCTTATAGTCTAAATAATAAAGGAGTTTGAAAATCACCGGTAATTGAAAATCTCCCCTGTGGGATTGACCCTTAATACTCTATACTCGCTCACGATTCGTGTACTTGCGATAAATCGCATATGGGGTATTTAGGAATTATAAATGTAAAACTTGATTGTGGATGAGATTATTGTTTATGTATACCCCACGCACGTCAATACCTTTTGGTATTTTGGTTATATCTTGAGTTACAAGTATTGAATTGAGGTGATTTTTAAACCATTTTGAGACTAAGACATAGGCTACATTTTATATCTGACATCAAAGTCCAATTCATGAGTTTTCATGGTCAAAAATTCAAAAAACTATCAGACATTTTACTTGTCAAAGATAAATACGGGATTAACCAATCAAGAGTAGTTTGGTCATTTATTAGTCTACAAAGCTCTAAATCAGATGATTCTTGATGCATTGGAAAGCTAACTCAAAAGATTATGAACTTTATGTTTTGTGAAAGAGCTAATTTGAATTCCATCATCAAAAACTTTATAGTTGAATTTGGTCTAAAAACAAAAAAATATTGAAGATTGAGCAAAACAATCCAAACCTACAATCAAGATGATCCGCAAGGCGATCCGTGAGCTTCACCTCGTAGATCTAGGCTCACGGATCCCGAATTTGGCTCTGCAACTTGTAGACCAAGTTGTAGACATTTCACATAGTTTTTTGACGAAATTTCTTGCAAGATTTTCAGCTGGATATGTACAAGAAAGCATAGTCTTCAAGAAACACCTTTTGGTGATTTCAAGACACAATTTGCCAACTTGAAACATGATTGCTTGGAGCTTTAATTCTCTATAAATAGGACCTTTGTTGAACTTGTTTGATAAATTGGGAAGGCTAGAAACTAACACAAAAATGTAGTCTTCACTAGTTTTTCTTAGATCAATAGTTTAGTAGTGTAAATTAGTGTAGCTATCCAATCTTTGTATCTAGTTAAACAAGGGAGGAGATTGAGGATAAAGATGAGAATTAGAGCTTAAGTGGCATGGGTGATATCTCTTCTATCACTTTATTTTTTATATTAATTCTCATGTTTAGTGAATATACAAGTTTGGTTCTTGTTCTCTTATTTTTTTTTTTTTATGTCTTGCTAGCTTGTAAACCTAGGGAATGGATCAACTTCTATGATTTGTAAGTGAAGTTTTCGTGGTTATTTGAGTTTATCTCTTGAGAAAGTTATTTAACACTTTTGTTGTTAAAATCATAATTAACTTGGATTCATTAATTGTGATTATACAAAGGTGTTGTTTCATCAATAATCGTTGTGACTAACACTAGTTCATGGAAGTGTTAAACCAACGGAGTTAACTCACTAATGTAGGGTTACACATTTGTTGTTTTAGTGGTTTGTTCCATATAATTTCATAGAATTTAATGAATCTATAGTTAGTTTCATATCACGTTAGTAGGTGTGAATTAGTTATAGATATGATTGGTATACTTGTGAAAACATGTATCACATACATTTGGAAATTACGCCAAAATTAGCCTAGGTAATGAACTCATTTAATCAGTAATTTTACTTGCAACAATAGTCAGTGAATCCATAACCCTAGGAACCTCTTTGTTATTGTTGTTACTACTTTTATTTCATGTTAGTAGTATAGATTTGCTTGGTTCACTTGTGATAGTCTAAATAATGAAGAAGTTTGAAAACCTCTGATAGTTGACAATCCCTATGGGATCAATCCTAATTATCTCTATACTCGTTTTACCCGTATACTTACAGAAATTATGAGTATTGAACATTTTTTTGCAATCTTAATAATAACTATCAAGATGTTCAAGTCATTACATAATTTTACTCAAGCTAATACTTTTTCACAAGATATAAAATAAGTTTTGGATTTAGAATGCACTATTAGTGATGAGAGGAAAAGATAAAATTTTTATTTATGATTTTGACAACATTTTTATGTAAATAAAAATTTATAGTCTTAATAACAAAAGCATATATATGATAACTATAAGGACACAAGTTAGTGTTAGTATTTGACTATCAAATACTATTTTTGATTTAGAAAGCACTATTAGTGATGAGTGGAAAAGATAAAATTGTTATTTATGATTTTGACAACATTATTATGTAAATAAAAAATTATAGTCTTTATAACAAAAGCATATATATGATAACTATAAGGACACAAGCTAGTGTTAGTATTTGACTATCAAATAACATTGGGAAAAGGTTAAAAAACCTTTAGAAAAAGTTTTTAGATTTACATGTGACCATCTTTGAATTCAAAATTGATTTTCAAATACAATTGATTCAAGAAAAATGAAAAGCATAAAATTATTTTAAGAAAAAGTTGACAACTTTAGAAATAATTTAGTATATAAAAGTTGTTATATTTGGAATCATATTTACAAGCAAATCACGTCACTTAATAGTGATATGGAAATATAACAATTAAGACTATAGTTGATTAGAAAGTCACAGGGAATAACATTAAGGTAAAACAATCTTAATAATTGTGCAATACAACACAAGGAAGCATCTATGCTTTAGCTCGATAGATGAGTAATTTATAATTATTGCTCCATTTATACAATGAAATAGGTAAATTTATAGATACAAAACAACTTAGATTAACTTGGTTTGCTTTTAAAAAAGGTTAGACATAAAAACCTAAAGAAAGAAATTGAAAAATAAATAATATAAAAGTGTCATCGGATTTACTTGTGCTTACCCTAAAGTAAAGCAATAAAAGTGATTAACTGCCTGTTATTCTATCTTTCCATTTAACTTGAAGATCTACTCATTTAAAAATTAGTCTGTGAAACATACATAAACTTCTTGTCCTTAACGATTAATGCTTCTTTATTTTTGATCAATGTTTTTGAAATAGTTGTTAAGGTAATAGGCTTATATGGAAAAGAAATAAAAGGAAATTAGAATTTTATTTGTGCCTATACAAAATTAATGACTTATTTATTTTAGTCATATTATTACAATCTCTTAACAGATTTCATCACCCTAGTACAACATAAAAGTGGCATACTTGTTTTGATTTTCTCTCCATAAACAAAAATCAACCCAAAGAAAAAGGAGTATCTATTTTCAGACGATGGGAAAATATGTCTATTACCATTTCCTAGAAACAAAAGAGTCAGAGGAAGAAAGCAATAGGCATCATAGTCTTGACCTTTGCCTTTATGAATTTGAAGTTGGGGAGAAAAATGATCGTAATCCATGACTCTTTTATTTATTCCCATGGAAAATTATAAAAGCGATCACTCCCCAAGACCTAGAACTTCAACTTGGCATTGAATTAAATGCTAGACAAGTGAAAGAATACCTTTTCATGCACTGAAATTTCGAGACTAAACAGCATATGTTTTGTGGGAACAGGTTCTTCTTTTGATGCTTGATTTGAACACTAAAACTGAGTATCCACTATTTTTCTTCAAGAAATGATCTAATTGTGAAAGATACATAATATATGTTTATGGATTAATGGGGTTTGTGTCCAATAGAAATTTAACTGTGGACATGTCTATTGGAATATATTGGCACAATAAGTCAAGAATTCTCCGTTTATCAAATTTGGACAACAAAGTGATATTGAAAATGTAACATCAAATAATATTTTTATCAATCAATAGATCTGCCTAAACAATGTTTTGACTATAAGTTAATAGGGATAATTGCAGAAACCTCCCCTGAGGTTTCTGACATTTGCACTGACCTCCCATGTGGTTTGAAAAATTACACTGACCTCCCCTGAGGTTACTAATCCTTTGCAAATTCAGTCCAAATGATTAAAATGTTGTTTTAGGGAGTGAAATTAGAATTTTTTTACCAAATTTGTCCTTTGTACTACATGTCCAATGAATGACAAAGTATTACAAATCAATTAACAATTAATAAACTTTAAGGAGTATAGTTTATAGGCAAATACACATTACCTATTTTAAGTACCGGCTCTTTATGGATATTTTACTTTCAAAAATTTAATTTAATACAAATATTTACTCTCAAATACAGATTTATATTTACTTTCAAATATTTAATTTTTGTTAAATACAAAAACTACCAATCTCTCTTTCGTAAAAATATTAATATAACACTTTTTTAATTTTAGTTACAAATATTTATGTATTTAACATAAATTAAATGATTCAGAATAAAATGTCCATAAAGAGCCAATACTTTACTCATATAATAGATGAAAGCCATAAAGAATTAATACTTTATGGGCCATTTCTTTTTTTTTTAATATTTAATTTATATTAAATAAATAACCTACCGATTTCCTTTTTGCAAGAATATTACTGTAACACTTTTTGAATTTTATTTACAAACATTGATATATTTATCATAAATTAAATATTTGAAAGTAAAATACCCGTAAAAAGTCGGTACTTTAAATGAGTAATGCGTGTTTGCTCATAAAGAGCCAGTAACTATTTAAAGTACCGGTTCTTTACGGATATTTTACTTTCAAATATGTAATTTAATACAAATATTTACGCTCAAATTCAGATTTGTATTTACTTTCAAATATTTTATTTTTGTTAAATACAAAACCTACAAATCTCTCTTCTGTAAAAATATTAATATAACATTTTTTAAATTTTAGTTACCAACATTTATATATTTAACATAAATTAAATGAATAAAATGGACATAAAGAGCGAATACTTTACTCATGTAATGGATGAAAGCCATAAAAAATTAATACTTTATGGGTCATTTCTTTTTTTTAAAAAATATTTAATTTATATTAAATAAATAACCTATCGATTTCCTTTTTACAAGAATATTACTGTAACACTTTTTAAATTTTACTTACAAATATTGATATATTTATCACAAATTAAATGTTTGAAAGTAAAATACCCGTAAAGAGCCGGTATTTTAAATGAGTAATGCGTGTTTGCTCATAAATTATACTCTTTAAAGTTTATTAATTATTAATTGATTTATAGTACTTTGTCATTCATTGGACATGTAGTACAAAGGGCAAATCTGGTACAAAATTCTAATTTCACTCCCTAAAATAATATTTTAATCGTTTGGACTAAATTTGCAAAGGATTAGTAACCTCAGGGGAGGTCAGTGTAATTTTTCAAACCACAGGGGAGGTCAGTGAAAATGTCAGAAACCTCGGGGGAGGTTTCTATAATTATCCCAAGTTAATATCCAAGTGACAGAAACATTGTTCTATAATAAAATATCTAGCTAGTTGTATGAAAAAAGTTATGAAATGTCTAAGTTCCTATTTCTATATCTATTTATTTGTCATAATGCTGCTAGTAAATGTTAGCTAGAAAGGCATAGATTTGCTTGAATCACACTATTCATGCTCAACAGTATTATTAATTTGTGGTTTAAAGAATGCTTATTGATTCTTCACATATTCTTATCATATATGCTCTATGGTGATGGAAAGCTTATTAATCTACTCTAATATAAATTGTCAATATTTGCTACATCAAGCAGTTTGAGTTATGTTCATCGTACTTTAATTACTTCATCAACTATCTACCCTGTGATGCAAAATTTCTTATCACTTTATAAAAGATAGGTATCCCAGTTCTAAACTTTGCTAATGAAAAAAAGTTGATGATGTAGAGTCTTATTCTGACATTTATTAACCAAAAAAAAGGAAAAAACTTGCAATAATTATAGATCTTAATCATCTTGTGGTAGGTTTAACAAACTGTTGGCTGTAGACACTCGATAAACTTCATTAACATTCTAAACTTGGAATGTGCAATAATTTCAAAAATTAAGCAATGAATAATTGTAATATGACATATTGAGTAAGTTAGTATTTAATTGGGCATTCCAAACCATAGAGGTTCACCATAGAGATTTGCAAAATTTGCAAAATTAATTTGGAAAAAAAATAAAATTTGGACAATTAATTTGTTCACCATAGAGGTTTCTTGAACTAAAAAAATTATATGAATAAAGACTTCATTATCATAAGAGTATGCAGGTAAAGATGAGATAGTCATCTAGTGATATCAAATTAATTTTGATATTTTGTTTACCAAAAAAAAAAGTGTTCTGATGTTACTACTTTATCTGATGAACAAATTGGGAGATGATACCTAATGAAGGACAATTTTAGATGTAGGTTATACAACTTAATTGCAAAGCGGTCAGCCCAAGTATCAGTTGGATTGTACAAAAAATCATTGTGTTCTTACATATTAAAATGTGCAAAATTAAGATTTTATCAATTAGCAATTTTCACAACAAGTTGTTAGTACTGTTAGTGCTACATGCAGACTTGATCCATGTACAAATTAAGCATATATAATGGATTAATCTTTCTTACATTGATAGCGTTGGATGAATGATAACTATGCAAAATTTGAATTTGAAATTCAACAACTTTGCACACATGTCATGAATCAAATGGTGATAATATATACGCTATCAGTGTATATAAAATTTACTCATATATAATTATGAGAAAGGAAATAAATGACAAGATGAAAGTAAAACCAAGAGGGCAAATTATGAAAAGTGACAGATATTAATTAGTTATTTCTATTCTTAGATGCTAATTCTTTATCAAATTCCCTGACATTATTTTAATCCTTGTCATAACTAGTAAAGACAAAAAGGAAAGTTCAAAAAAATGACAAAAAGAATAAAATCAATCCCTTTCTCTATTATATTTAGTAGCAAGATAAGATATCTTCATATTTGTCTACACAATAATTGTAGTTTAGAACCTACTACTTTGGTAGTGCATCAAATTTTTCACTTAAAATTTTGTAATATAAATTTACTTCTTTATATCATCTATAAGTTAGTTACAGAAATATAAATATATATATATATATATATTGAGTTAGCATTGATTTATTATTTTACTAGAATACAACTAAGATAAAGATCTCCATATTTTCTTTTACTTATCGAAACATCTCTAACAATCCAAAAGTTCAAAGGTAAAGTCTTGCTCACAAGTACACAAACAAATACATATATCCCAAAGTGTTGAGCTCCTCAAGTTGTCCAACTATTGGCTTCATCAGCATTTATAAGGAACGCACTTAAAACATTTCAGAATATTTTCAAGTTGAGAAGTGCTTATAAAACCATAAAAAAGCTGTAGTTATCATGTGTGTAGAGAAATAATAACTGTGCTGGAGGAACAATTACTTATATATAGTCAAAATAGCATATTCCATCAGAAAAATTAGTTATATATAGTCAAAATAGCACATTCTTTAGTAACATGATGAATACTATAAAAACTTTTTTGTTTTATGAAGAAGAAAAATAGACAAAATAAATGATAGATTTCTTCATTTACCATACCTCAAAAAAATGTAGTTTATCAAAATTAAAAGAGAATGTATTCCACATGTATTCTAGTTAAAATAACTCATATTAAACTGTATTTATTTGTCTTTTAATTTGACTTAAATTTTTTAGTTTTCTAAAACTAATTAATTTATTACATGTATATTGAATATAAAAAATCCTAAAGTCAAGTTTAATCTTGATTTTATGATTAAGCTTAATGTAGTACATTCTAGAATAATTTTGAAGTTTTAACGATTTGGATGAAAACAAGTTTCCAGAAATTTGGAAGGCGTAAAATCCAATACCTCACTTATCCAAGTTTGGCTTGATTATATTTGAGTTTTAGTACCATTGTTATTACTACATGGTTGTTCACTAGTTGATCAATGCATACAATAAAGAACAAGAGAAATGCTTATATACATCTAATTTAATGCAAAGGGTCAAAACTTTTTAAAGAAACATAAAATAAATCCTTTCTTAAGTATTTACCACTCCTATTTATGTAGAATTTTTCTTCTTTTGTTATTTTGCTAAAACTAAAAACAAAAATACTAGCCTATCATTTAATGTACTAAAAAACCTAATGTTACTAAAAAAATTAAACCTAATGTTCGATTTTCCAATTAAGATAAATATACTTTAATGACTATAATTTTGTCTTGAATATAAATATTTAGTTTAAATTTTTTTGCCATATAGCCTATAATTATTTATACAATTTCAGGTTATTCTACAAGAATGATTGAAGCAATATGTATGTTGTTATATTTTTTACATAAATGATGCCCTTTTCATTTAAAAACAAAATAAACATTATCGGGAGAACCTATATTTCTATCACAATAGAACTAAATAAGAAAAAAATAAGGGAAAGATAAGAAAGAGATATTACAACTACTAAATGCATCATCAAAACATTACGTCGCAGAGTATCAAATGCATTTTCGGAATATTAAGTTGCAATGTAAAAGATTTTTGCATGAGAGCCATTAAATATTTTGTACTCAGAAGTTCTGTCTCCCACCCAATTCCTATAGTGATGAATTAGCAAATGAACCAAACAATCCTTGAAATGAAATGATTGACAACATTACTCACTAATACATTTTAAAATATGGGATAGAATTGCAAATTTGGGGTAAATGTGATATGAGAATAACATTTCGATTTTGTCCATAAGGATTATTTTATATTTGAATTTTGATGATAGATAACATGTTTATTTATTCATGATCAAAAGAGGTTTCTATTTACGTACAAAGAAGGTCAATTCTGTTAAAAATAAGATAAATTTTAATTATAGAAGATGATAAAATGAGGTGATTTTCTTAAAACATAGGATTTTAAAAGATATGTGATTAAGTGGCTAAGATATGTCTATTTTGACCTTTTGGATTTGAGATTTTAGTAGTGATTTTGTGCCTTCTGGTAGGGGTATAAGGAAAATTTTTATGCAAAAAAAAACCCTTAAGAGTATAATAGTGAATGCAAATGGAGATGCGCTTACATAGAAGTGATAATCTGGTAGTCATTTTTGGCAAGAAAAGACAAAAGGAAAATGATAAATAAAATTTCTCCGATCAAAGATGGTTGAAACTTGAAACATAAATTATATTTATAAGTTTTATTTTTATTTTATTTTTTAGGGTACCAAATAGAAAGAAATTATGTTGGTATTAGTAAGAGATGGTTGCACCCCATTGCCATTGCCTAGTAAAAGTTAAATATATAACTATGTAGATCATTAGAAAATAATATTTTTATGAATTTTTTGTATAAAATATGTTATATTTGTGTCTTTAGTATCTTAAATTTTAATCATTGTGATATGCCACAATAATAAGTTTGTATACAAATCAAATTCAGTTCACAGATATATTCAATATGGTCTCCAGTATGTGTATGGTCTCTCTAATATGTCTATAGTTTGGGTGAAAGCAGGTGGGTGGATGTTATTACAATAATAAGTGACGGGATATTTTGTATCAATGCAAGTTTAATTCCGATTTTACACCCGTTGGACTGCAAGTATACAGGTCGCAATTGTAGTACAAGATGTATATCGGGTCGATCCCACGAGGAGCAATTCAAACAATTACTAAGCCCTTATTTTCTCTATTATTTAGACTAACAATTAATTTGAGCAGAGAAAATCTAATGCTGTAATCTACAAATCTGATATACAAATCTAGTTTAACAAATGCTGAATGCAAATAGAGAAATTTCACTTAAGGAAGATTCTAGGGATGTAGATTCCACTTATGGCATAAACAATACAAATGAATGGATTTACTTCTTGCTATTATTCTTGCTTAACCACAGATTCATTTCCAAAGTTTCCAAGACTCATTTTCATGATGAAATGGCCTAAAGCAATATAGATTTCCCTATTTTCATGGTGAAATACTACTACTACTCTGTTTTATTTCATGAAATGCTAAGTAATCCACCTACGTGTATCTCTATTTTCATGAACATACAACTCAAGCTCTACTCATGTGTTTCCATTGTTATTACCAATTCTCATTGAACAATAACAACTATAACCAAACTATTGGTGATCAATCAATAGCAAGTAATCACAGCTACACAAGTAGACAAGTTAATACAAGATATAACAAGTGTAAATCACATTCAATTTATACTATTTAGCCATAAGTTTCATCTACTCCCTAGATGAAGAAAGTTAGCTACTCATGTATGATTCAACAATCAGAATCACAAGTTTATTGCTGCAAAACATCATACAGTACAAGTATAAGAAAGATGAAAGAAAGCTTAGCCAACTGAAGGTGAAGCTCTCTAATTCCTGCTATGCTCTTGCACAATCTGATTACAAGTGAAAAACTCCAAAGACAAAATGCTTCTCCAAGACTCCTAACTAGAGAGAAACTTGTTACAAAATGAAAAACTAGCTACGTATGGTCATCCTCTGCTTCTCCTCTGTGTTTCTGCATAAAAGGTGGAAGAAATTCCATTCCTCTCACTTCATAATTTCCTCCACTCAGATTTTGTAAAAAGAAGTCAAAGATATGATATTTCCTTTTGTCCATACTCATTTGGTCTTTTCTTTTGTTGCAGAAGCATGTGCCACCGATTTCTGTCCCTCAAAATAGCTGGAAAGTTGTGAAAAAGGTAAAGAAAAACGGCTGTTGCACTTGCTGAGGAGAGAGACAGATCCGAGCCTCGGATCCGAGGAGTGAAAATGGATCCGAGCTCGGATCTTCAGGATCCGAGGGATTTCGTAATGGATCCGAGGTCGGATCGTCCTGACCTCGGATGCTCTCCGCCAGAAGTACAGACGAGGGTTCGGATCCATCTTGTGCACACGGATCCGAGCTCGGATCCGTGTTGACCAATTTCCAGTTTTTCACTTCTTCTCTTTTTTCTACATTTTTGCTCCTAATTTCTTGTGTACTTTGTCCTCTGGATGACCCTTACATTTCTTTGAACTTGTGCATGAATTTCATACATCAATTACCTTCACAAATTCACAAGATTAACGCATTAATTCACTCATTTATCAATTTTTTGAAACCTTAATCAATATTTAAGCAATTATCACCAAAAGAGTTCAAATATGGCTTAATCTTCTCAGAACATACCAAAAATTAATGCCAAATTCATACAAAATGTACGTTAAATATTCACTTATCAAATTCCCCCACACTTGAATCATTGCTTGTCCTCAAGCAATTTTTTTTTTTTTTTTTCAACTTACTTCAACTATTTTAATAGATAAAACAATATACGTACTTTTGTCAAATTTAATTCCTCAAAAACCTAGAAACCAATCATTATGCCATTTCTCAGATTACACTAAATACTCATAATATTTAATTAAATAAAAATAATTATGCCTTAATTTCAACAAATTCAAATCAATTCTCTCATTCTATCCTAATTTCACAAATAAGTAAATCACATAGTCAATTTTATGGCCTTCCTTATCCCAAAACTTATCAATTTAGAGGGATTTATTCACATTTCTTCTTATTTAAATAATGAAAATGTCTTTTTACGCGAAAATCAACACTTTTAGGTGAAAATTCCCGGTTACTCAACATTTCACTTATTTAAATTGCTAAGCATACTCTTAATTCCAATACCTTTTTACGCGAATGTCGACATTTGTAAATGCCAACCCCCGGTTACTCAGTATATGAATCATTGGAGTAGAAAAATAATAATATTATTCTTGTTTTTTTTTTATGACATATAATTTCTTTTTCCCTCTAAGTATAATTAAAGGAAGAATTTGGCCTTGTTTTTGACTATATCAATCACTTACTTATAAAATTAAGTAAAAATGATAAATCTCATTAATTTTGCAAAATTCTAAGCATAATTTTTCTTATTTAACCAAATATACTTTCTAAAATGTAAATATCCTAATTGCATAATAATTCATTCCAGGCCAAATAAGAACTAAACTTTTCCAAAATACACATAGCATTTTATCCAATGGAAGAATTAGACACTTAAAATTTTAACATTTTGGCCATTTTTATGGAAGAATTGTAATGAAATCCTCATGACTATCTCCACATATAATTCCAACATTTTTAAGCCATAAACAACTAAAATCATGCATTTCAACACACAATCACCCATCCATAAGATAAGTAATGCCTCCCCCACACTTAAAATCTACAATGTCCTCATTGTAGAGGAAGGTAAAAGAACTGAAACTTCCCTCAAAATAGGTGGTGATGCCGTTTGAATCTTTTAATCATCACGCTCATCCATTTTCTGTCCAAAATGAGAGAACAAGGGTACCAAATACCATAAGTAGCACAAAATGATTTAAATTAAAGAAAAATAAAAGCTACAAAGTTTGTCTTAACAAAAGAAAAGAAAAATAAAGAAATAAAAGGTCTAATGCGCTAAAAAGCATCATGGCTGCTGGGAACGAGGGTCTACTGCCTCCTCGGCTCCATGAGGACCCTGTGAGGTACCAATATGGCCCTCCTCCTGATGAGGTGTCGGTGTAGGGGACCGTCGAATATGAAAATGATCCTCGATCGCACGAAGACGGCGATCATGTCGGTCGAGTCGCTCAGTCATCATCCGTTCCGTCTGGTCAATGCGCTCGACGACTCGCGTCTCCATACAGCAAATAGCATTGAGAAGCTCTTGCCACTTGGAGCGCGATTGAGGAGGTGGTCGTGGAACCGGAGGAGGAAGAGTCTGCTGTGCCTCCGTCTCTTGAGTTTCCGCTTGTGGTTCAGTGTGAGGCGGAGGCTGAGTGGAAGTCGATGCTTCTCCTGTGTCCCGGACCAAAGTAGCTCCAAAATCAGTAGAAATACCCAAGGATTTGAGTAATGAATCATTTACCTCGTCGGCCGACCTAGTTACCACAGCTCTCTGGGTTCCAATGGGAATCTTGAGCTTCTCAAAGATGAGGGATAGCAGCCGAGGAAATCCAAAACAAGTCTCGCCGGCCCTCATACGAGCTGTGGTTCGCATATAGCTGATGATAATGCTGGGTAGAGGAATACCAGTCAACTGCCTACCCACTCCATGTATCATTTTATCCAGAAAATAGAGATCGCTATTTCGGATCTCCCGTTTGCCACTCTTTTTCGGTACCACATTGAAGGCAAAAAGGTAGAAAATCAGGTGGTACCGATGCTCGAAGGAGTCGGCATATACCGTGAGTTTTTTCGAACTTCCTCGCTCACGGTATTGACCCTTTAGCCGTCCCACGGCCTCTCCCACTTCCCAAGGGTCTCGAGCTTTGAACTCCTTGGTCAATTTGACATCTTCGCCTTCATCTTTGAGTTTGGTGAATTGTCTCAATGTATCGCGATTGAGAGCCACTCTTCTTCCTCGAACCCACGAGACGATGAGGTTGCCACTGTGACTTTGTTTATTTTCTACATTGGCGTAGAATTCCCTGACCAGATTGGGATAGTAATGTTTTGGCAAATTTAGTATAGTCTCCCATCCGAGTCGCTTAAATACCGTGGAGATGTGGTAGTGTGCATCCACCTCCGGTGCCAAATGTTTTTCAACGATAATCTCTTTGTCCAAACCAGCCTCGTACCACTGTTGATTCTCGAGGGAGGTGAAACGAGTGGTATCATAGTCAGGAATTGGCTCGTCACGGCTAGTGGATGCAGTTTTCCGGCGAGATCGAGGTGGTGATTCAGGCGAAGGGGATTCTTCCTCAGGCGACTCCTCATGCACAGAAGGTGTATGTTCTTCACTTGACGATGGTGTAGGAGTACGAATACGAGCCCTCCTTGTACGAGCCATAGCACCTATAAACAAGATGAGTATTTATTAGAGACGATAGAAACTCTCTCATACATGTTAAATAAGAATTTAAGAAAATTTCGGCAGAATTTCCCCTTGAAAAAGGGCTAAACTCCCTGCCAAAATGTACCCAAAATTAAACAAATAAACTTTCTAACAATTGTCAAATCCAATTCCCACACTCAGAAAGGATATTAGCAGTAAAGAAATCATTTCATGCATATTAAGTGTGACGTGCGCGGGGTATACATATAATATTAAGCTCATCCCAATCAAGTTTTACATTTATAAATTCCTAAATACCCCACACGCGATTTATCGCAAGTATACGAATCGTGAGCGAGTATAGGGTATTAAGGGTCGATCCCACAGGGAAGAATGCAATTACCGATGTTTTCAAACTCCTTTATTATTTAGACTACCACAAATATAAAATTTAAGAAAATAACACTAGAAAGCTCCTAGAGATATGGAATTCCTTACTACTCTTGCAAATGAGATTATCGGTTAAGTGAATGCTATTATCTTGATTAGTTATGGCGTAATTTCCTAATGTATGTGAAACCTACTTTCGTAGTGAATCAACTATACTTGTAATTAAGTCATACCTACTCTCGTGGTTATGAAATTAACTACAAGTTCATTTCTTCTATGAAATTACATGAAACAAGTCACTTAAGCCGCATAGGTGCACCTCTACTTTCGTGAGTGTACTCCCTAGGCTTATCACTTCTTTGAACTAGTGTTAAATTCCAATTTTCATTGCAAACTTAACACCTTAAGATTATCATAATTAATGGCCAGTTAATCATGATTAGATAACCAAAAGTGATAAATAATGTACTCAAAATAATATCATCAAATAGCCAAGTAAACCTCACAAACAAAATATAGCAAGTTCAACCATAACTCTAGGCATAAACTTTAACTAAACATAATAAAAACACAAAGCCAACTTGTATTATAATTAAACATGAAATCCAATACAAGAGAGAAAGTAGTAGAAGAGATATCACCCTTGTCACATGAGATCGACCTCTTCATCTTTGCTCCTCCAATCTTCATCCAAATCTAACTACAAATACAAGATGGATAAACTACTCTACCTATACTATACTAATGAACCAAGGAAACTCTAGTGAAAACTACATTTCTGGTGAGTTTCTCTAGCCTTCTCCCAAGTTTTTGAATCCTGCAAGTCCATGGCTATATATAGATGAATGCAGTCAGGAAATGAGGCTTGAAACATCCCTTTTACAGCTGCTAATTGGTTGTCATACGTTCATCCATAGCTGTAAATTGTTGAAGGAGAAAACAGGTTGTACCAGCAGCTATTTCTGACCAGAATCTGGCTACTTCAACTGCTATTTTCTCTATGATGACGGCTGAATTAGCTCTTGTACAAAACATAGCAGTTGTAGTCCATTGAAATAGCTGTCCAATGCCTCAAGAATCATCCAATTTGGAGCTGTCTAGACCGAGATATGATAAAAATACCACTGACTGGTCAATTCCGCGTTTTCAGCTCTCAGCAGCAGACTTTGACTTCTGTATTTTGACATTTTGACTAGGAAAACAGCCGAATTGGACTTTGATGTCTTCACACCAAATGTAGATATATCTCTTAGCTTCAAAATGGTACCAAGATCACCTTGATCCGATCTGTGTAGCTCCAGATATAGTCAAAATACGAAAATGTGTCTGAATTGTCAAAGCTGACTTTTTCTTGCTTCACATTGCATTTTTCCTTTTACACTTCATATTTTATTTTTACCAGTTTAATCCATCTTCAATCATCCAAATATTTTCTCAATGCACTTCATTTGATGATTGAATCATTAAACCTACAAAATATGAAGTTTTTACCATAAAAATCAATAGAAATGCAATTTTCACACTTTAACCACAAAATGCATATTTTCACTAGAATCTTAGTTAATTATTTATAAAACTAAATAAAACACACCAAAACTAATTAATAAAGCACACTAAAAATACGTAAAATATACTCTTATCAAATACCCCTACACTTGAACCATTGCTTGTCCTCAAGCAATAAGAAATACAAACCAACAATGATTTGAAAATAAACATATGTAGCATTTCAACTTCATTTCCTCAAAACAAAGTAAATAACCATTATGCAATTATTCAATTAAGTTCAAGTACTCATAATATCAAGTAAAGGAGAGCCAATTATACCGTCATTATAACAAATTTAAATCAATTTTTCATCCTTACCCAATCTTACAAGTAAGTAACTCATATGGTCAATAAAATGCTTCCTAAACTCATGATAATCTTTTTATTCTACTTAAACAGATATTTATTCATATAATGTAGCTAAATATTACTTAAGTTGTGAAAGTGTCTTTTGACGCGAGAATCGACATTTTTAGATGAAGATCACCGGTTACTCAACACTTCACATACTCAAGTTGCTTTGCATACTCTTAATTCAAGTACCGTTTTACGCGAAAGTCGACATTTGTAGATGAAGACTCCCGGTTACTAAGTACAAGAATCATTGGAGTAGAAGATTTTTATTATTTCTTTTTCTTTGTTTTTTTGTTTTTCTCTTTTCTTCATTTTTTTCATTTTTCATCATTTTTTCTTTTTTTTTTTTTTTAATAGCAAAGGAATAATAAGTCTAAAAAAATAATCATGAGAAGAGTATTGCACTTATTAACCATATTTATCACTTAACTTATAAAATCCAATAAAGAAAAGAAATTTCATTAAATATGCAAAAAAATATAGGTATAATTTTCTCCACTTTACACGATATACTTTCCTACAAATGCAAAAATTATAATCACATAATAGTCATTTCCAAGTTAAATGAGAAAAGAAGTTTCCAAATCACATATATTTATCTCAAATGTAGGAGAAATTTGAACTACTAATGGTATGGAACTTGTTACTCCTTGGATAAAATCGAAAAAATATGAAACTTTTTGGGGCAAGTTTGCAATTTTGGACAAGATTTTAGAAAAATTTTGAATTTTAACACAAGCCCAATATTTGCAACTAATAATTCAATCACATACAATGTATATAATCTCAATTCTCCCCCCACACTTAACATACACATTGTCCTCAATGTGTAAAAAGGAAAATGAAGATAAAGAAAAATAATACTCCCCTATTGTTGTGATTGCATATGAAGCTTCAAAATCCATTGTCCGTGTAACTCCAACGCTTCATAAGTTCCATTGAATAACCATTAGTAATAATAATCAAAACATAGAAAATAAGAAACAAAAGTGATAACAAAGGCTTAATAAAACAAAACGGCGATCCGTAATTTCAACCCTTTGTTTTGGTGATGTACCTATATAAAATATACAATAAGCAACTCAAGGTACAAGAAAATATATGAGGAAAAGAAGAAAAAAGAGAATCAAGGAATCTGCATTTTTTTTTTTTTTTCCGAAAACGCGACTCATCAAAACGCGCCATCAAGCTGCGTTTTGTGAAGTCGCGTTTTATGCACAAATCTTGCAGGAACAAAAACGCGACTGTGTTGTAAAACGCGACTTTGAGTCGCGTATTTTAAGGCGCGTTTTCAATTTTTGATCAGGCTTGGAAACGCGACTTGGTAGAAAACGCGACTTTCTGTCGCGTTTTGAAGTCGCGTTTTCTTCAGTATAGGCGCAGAATTGAAAACGCGATTATGGAAAACGCGATTCTAAGGCGCGTTTTCAGCCCAAGTGCGTTTTCTTCTGCGAAATTTTTGCAGAAAGCCAATTTTGAAAAATTACCATTTGTACCCCAATCACTCAAAATGCATCATAGATCATTTGTTTGCTAAAATTCTCAATGCATGCACATGTAAAATGATCAAAATATGCATTTTAACCCCTTCTAACAAATCAAAAACAACAATTACTCAAATTGAGGGGTTGAGTTCCTTGATCAAATTTCGCTTTTTTTACCTCATTTGGTCACTTTTGCTTCCATTTCTAATACCTACAAATGAAAAATAACAAAATAACTCAAACATATACTTTAAACATAAAATCACCCCAAAATAACATAAACTTAAACAAACATTGGGTTGCCTCCCAATAAGCGCTTTTATTTATAGTCGTTGGCTCGACTATTGAACCTCATTTTTCAAGGAGGTTTAGTTAACGAATAATCCACCATTTTAGGTCGTGGTGGATCATTAAAAGGTGAC
>NC_040037.1:13293677-13368319 GCF_003713205.1 Coffea eugenioides
ATATCCATTTGCAAGAATGAACACTCAAACACTTGAGAATATCTCCAATCCATTTCATAACACTCGTTAACACTTAATTTAACGACATATGAGTCCCAATTAATCCAAATACTAATTATTTCAAGTAAAAGTGGTTCAATGTGCTTAACTTGATCGGGAACACACACTTTTACCCAATGGGCTATTGCTCTAGCATATCATTTTCAATTGGTATAACAGTGATTTATACCTCTCTGAACAAGTTCATATATTCACAGAAAGCAAAATTCACAAGTTTAAACCACTAACATGCTCAAGCCCAAAAATTGAGAAGGAAATCTCAAAACTATCACCAAATCCATAATTCTCACACAAATAAGCATGAAAATAATTATAGCAACTGATTTGAGCACAATGTATCACAATTATATCACGAATTTGCAACAATTAAGCTATTAGCAAAATATATTGAAAAACTAAAAATATACAAAAATGAGAGATATAAAATGTCACAGAAATTCGAAATGTGTTACCTCAAATAGATGGAGTGATGATGGAGGATGATAATGATGCAAAAATGGAGAACAACCAAGCCCAAACGCGACCTCAAATTGCAAGATTTCAATTCGGCCCTAATTTGCGTTTTGAAGATCAAAACCCTTCAATTTGATGTTTTTGATTTCAAATTGTTAAGGGTTAATGCTCAGAAGAGGTTAGTGAAGGTTTTTGTTGTGAAAAATTGGGAATGTTATGGATGAAATGGAAGATTGGAGGAAAGGGAATAGGGTTTCGAAGAGAGAAAAAAAAAGAAATCTGGAAAAATGAGGAACCGAGGCCTCGTTTCCTTTCTTATCGTGAAAGGATCCGAGGTCGGATCCTTTCTGGAAGGGCTCGGATCCGATAGGGCTCGGATCAGCCCCAACAGAAACACAGACGAGCCCTCGGATCTGTCTGGGTTGGAATGGATCCGAGCTCGGATCTATGGATCCGCGGTCGGATCTGTCTGGGCTTTTAGGATCCGAGCTCGGATCCTTGTGTCTCTGCAACAAATTGCAGAAACTGCAATTTTTTTCAAACTTTTTCTCCCTTTTTCGGCCAATTCCAAATTACACATTGGACATCCCTTTTCTCAATTCCAACGTCCCATGCACATGTAATATACCATAAACATAATATCCAACCTCTCAAAACACAACAAACACATCTACATTGAAAATCGAGGGGTGAGGTTCTTTGATCATTTTTGCATTTTTACACTAAAATGGCATTTTTGAGCATTAAATGTATATCAAATGAGTCCATGAGCCTTTATAACCATGATATCACCAAAACTCACTTAAATATACTTGAAATGCACAATGTATGTATATGCATGGGAATTTTGAGCACTTAAAACACAATTTGATAAGAAAAACTCCCTTTTACACATATTCTTCAAGTGCACCTCCGAGATGGATGATAAAACTCCCGTACCTCCTACAAACAAGTGAAATACATCTAATTAGTCAATTAAATCACGCCAAAATGTAAGAAACACCTAAAAACACACAAATACACTATTATTATTGGGTTGCCTCCCAACAAGCGCTTTTGTTTATAGTCGTTGGCTCGACAATCCTATAACTTCTTTAATTCTCCTTTGCATTTCCTAAGGAGTAAATTACCCCTTTAGGAACTTTTTCTCCTGCCAAATAGAGCTTCAATCTTTGGCCATTTACTTTGAATGGAGCACCATTTTCTCCTTTTATTTCCACTGCTCCATAAGGAAACATGCGAACCACTTCAAATGGACCGGACCATCGAGACTTAAGCTTTCCAGGAAATAATTTAAGCCTTGAGTTAAACATCAAAACCTTTTGCCCTTGTTCAAAATGCTTAGGGAGGATATGTTTATCATGCCAAAATTTCACTTTTTCTTTGTAAATCTTGACATTCTCATACGAAGTCAACCTCAATTCCTCCAATTCGCTTAACTCAAGCATTCTCTTTTCACCTGCAGATTTAAAATCAAAGTTAATTGCTTTAACAGCCCAATAAGCTCTATGTTCTATTTCCACAGGTAAATGACATGCTTTCCCATAAACAAGCTTATATGGAGACATTCCCAACGGCGTTTTAAATGCCGTTCTATACGCCCATAAAGCATCTTCAAGCTTGTTTGACCAATCCTTTCTTGATCGGTTTACTGTTTTTTCCAAAATGATTTTAATTTCCCGGTTGGCCAACTCCGCTTGTCCATTAGCTTGAGGATGATAGGGGAGTGACTTTTTATGCCTGCACCCATATTTAAACAACAAAGTGTCAATAGCTTTATTACAAAAATGCTTACCTTCGTCGCTTATTATTGCCTTTGGGACTCCAAACCTACAAAATATGTTCCGTTTCAGGAACTTAAGCACAACTTTAGCCTCATTAGTTTGTGAAGGAATGGCCTCCACCCATTTAGAGACATAATCAACTGCTAAAAGGATGTACTTGTTATTATATGAGCTAGGAAATGGTCCCATAAAATCAATGCCCCAAACATCAAATAACTCAACTTCCAAATATGTAGTCAAAGGCATTTCATTCCTTCTTGAGATATTACCGGTTCTTTGGCATTGATCACAACTTTTCACCCAATTTCTAGTATCTTGGTGCATAGTAGGCCAATAAAATCCAGATTGCCATATCTTTGCTACAGTCTTAGTAGTACTAAAATGACCTCCCGTTTCAAGAGTATGACAATGCATTAAAATGCTATGTACCTCCTCCTCCGGAACACATCTTCTAATTATTCCATCTGCACAATGTTTGTAAAAGAATGGTTCCTCCCAAAAGTAATGTTTAGCATCATTTAAGAATTTTTTTCTTTGATGAGAATTCAAATCATTAGGTATCACTCCACTAGCTATAAAGTTAACTAGATCAGCATACCATGGTGACTTATAAATTGCCATTAAAAACTCATCTGGAAATTCTTCTTTAATGGACAAATGGTCATCTTGCTGCATGTTCTCCAGTCTAGAAAGATGATCTGCAACTAAATTCTCGGATCCTTTTTTATCTTTGATCTCCAAGTCAAATTCCTGCAACAATAAAATCCATCGAATTAATCGCGGTTTTGCATCTTTCTTATTTAACAAATACTTGAGTGCTGCATGATCAGTATAAACGATAACTTTAGATCCTACTAAGTATGATCTAAATTTATCCAATGCAAAAATCACTGCTAGCAACTCCTTCTCTGTTGTTGCATAGTTAACTTGAGCTTCATTTAACATTTTACTTGCATAATAAATGACATGAAGTCGCTTATTATGTTTTTGCCCAAGAACAGCCCCAACTGCAAAATCACTTGCGTCACACATTAATTCGAATGGCAAGCTCCAATCCGGTGATGCTATGATAGGTGCGGAGACAAGTTGCTTCTTTAACCTATTAAAAGCAAGTAAACACTCATCAGTAAATTGAAAAGGAACATCTTTTGCAAGTAATTCACATAAAGGTTTAGCAATCTTGGAAAAATCCTTAATAAACCGCCGATAGAATCCCACATGTCCAAGAAAGCTACGAATGCCTTTCACATTGGTTGGTGGAGGCATTCTCTCAATAACCTCTATTTTGGCTTGATCAACCTCAATACCTTCTGAGGAAATTTTGTGGCCTAACACAATACCTTCACAAACCATGAAGTGACATTTTTCCCAATTGAGTACAAGGTTTGTTTCTTCACATCTCTGCAAAATTAGATCTAAATTGTTAAGACAATCATCATAAGTAGATCCAAATACAGAAAAATCATCCATGAAGATTTCCATAATTTTCTCATTAAAATCAGAGAAAATTGCCATCATGCATCGTTGGAAAGTGGCCGGTGCATTGCACAATCCAAAAGGCATCCTTCGAAATGCAAAAGTACCGTAAGGACAAGTGAATGTAGTTTTCTCTTGATCTTCTGGTGCAATGACTATTTGATTGTATCCTGAAAAACCATCCAAGAAACAATAAAATTCATATCCGGCCAATCTTTCTACCATTTGATCAAGAAAAGGAAGAGGGAAATGATCCTTCCTAGTAGCTGCATTCAATTTTCTGTAATCAATACAGACTCGCCAACCAACCACAACTCTAGAGGGAATCATTTCATCATTTTTACCATGTACTATGGTTATCCCCCCTTTCTTTGGTACTACATGGATAGGAGAAATCCACACACTGTCAGAAATTGGAAAAATTATACCTGCATCCAACCATTTAAGGATTTCTACTCTTACCACTTCTTTCATGTTTGGATTTAACCTTCTTTGAGTCTCAACCACTGGTTTAGAATTTTCTTCCAATAAAATCCTGTGCATACAAATAGTTGGACTAATTCCTTTGATATCAGAAATTGTCCATCCTATAGCCTTTAAATGCTTCCTCAAAACACGTAAGAGCTTGTCTAATTGTTCCTCATTTAATGCTGAATTTACAATCACAGGCAGTGTCTCTTTTTCTCCAAGAAATGCATATTTGAGGTGCTTAGGCAGCGGCTTAAGCTCAAGCTGCGGTGCTTTCTCACATGATGGTGGAGGTAGCCCTTTGCTCAGTCCTAACGCCTCGTATGCATTTCTCCTTTTATAAGGAATTTGTGCCTGCAAAAATTCAGTCATTTCTTCAATCTGTTCCTCTTGTATACCTATACCATTAAGACAAAGTTCAAGAGAATCATTATCAAGATTTACTTGACTCATTTCTAATGCCAATTCATCACATATGTCAACCGAATAAACATGGTCGGTAAAAGAGGGATATTTCTCTACTTTACTCAAATCAAATTCCACTTCCTCTTCACCGATTTGAAACTTAAACTTACCTCGTTTGACGTCTATTATTGTACCTGCAGTGGCCAGAAATGGTCTACCAAGTATAATAGGTACATTTACATCTTCCTCCATATCTAAAACAACAAAATCGACAGGAATAATAAATTTCTGCACTTTAATGAGCACATTTTCCAATATGCCCATTGGATGTCTAATAGACCTGTCAGCCAATTGCAAGGAAATGTTAGTACGCTTCAACTCTTTCAACCCCAATTGCCTAGCCACAGTTAAAGGGATCAATGACACACTTGCACCAAGGTCACAAAGTGCTTTAGAAAATTCTACATTACCGATAGTGCAAGGAACTGTAAAACTCCCTGGATCTTTCAATTTGGGT
Source organism: Coffea eugenioides (assembly GCF_003713205.1). Taxonomy (NCBI): domain Eukaryota; kingdom Viridiplantae; phylum Streptophyta; class Magnoliopsida; order Gentianales; family Rubiaceae; genus Coffea; species Coffea eugenioides. The sequence continues at coordinate 13,298,841 of NC_040037.1, forward strand.
GGCAATTTGTTTTGTATGATTGCACTACATTCTTCTGTTAATGCAATTGTCTCACTGTCTACCAACTTCCTTTTCCTGGTCATTATCTCCTTGAGAAACTTCGCGTACGAAGGAATCTGCAAAATAGCATCCACAAAAGGAATGTTAATATGTAATTGTTTAAAAATGTTGACAAATTTCTCAAATTCTTTGTCATTTCTTGAAGGCTTCAATCTTTGAGGGAATGGCACCGGTGGAGGAATTGGTGTTGCATCTTCCATTTGCAGTTCATTTTCCTCTATCTTTTCTTTCCCTTTTTCTTCCTTGCTTCCCTCTTTTAACTCACTCAATTTCTTATTCTCTCTTTTTTCAAACTCTCTTCCACTTCCAACTACTGGCGGCTCAACTAATTCCTTACCACTACGGAGGGTTATGGCCTTCACATGCTCCCTTGGGTTCACTTCAGTTTTGCTAGGTAAATCCCCTTGGTTGCGATTATTAACCGCATTGGCAATTTGGCCTAATTGGACCTCAACATTCCTGTACATATTGGTGAGTTGGTCCATTCTTCCCTCAATTCTTTCAAACCGTTGAGTAGTGGCACTAGCTAACTTTTCAATTTTATCATTTGATGCATTAGCTAGCTTTTCGATTGCCAATTCCCAAGCTGGTTTGGACTCATGCAGTGTTTGCTTTTGTTGAAAACCTGGTGGATTAACTGGTCTTTGTTGGTTCCCTTGATCTTTCCATCCAAAATTCGGGTGATTACGCCATCCTGGATTATAAGTATTGGAGTATGGATTGTTTTGGGGTGGACGGTTGTAATTGTTGAGATATTGAACCTGTTCACTGCTAGAACACATAAAATCATCATGATCTCCGCCGCAAATGGTACAACTTGCAACAACTACTCCTTGATTAGAACTAGAACCAACTTGCCTATTAAGCATCTTAACCACATTATCCATTTTTGCACTTAACATATTCAAGGTATCTACTTCAAGCATACCTGCGGTTCTCCTTGAATTACCTCGTTCGTTTGCCCATTGGTAGTTGTTAGCAGCCATTTCTTCGATCAATTGCTGAGCTTCCTCAGCTGTCTTTCCCATTAAAGCTCCTCCCGCTGCTGCATCTACATGTGTCTTTGTTGGATAGGTGAGACCATTGTAAAATGTTTGGACTACTAGCCAATCGGGTAGACCATGATGAGGGCATCTTCTTTGCAATTCCCGATAACGCTCCCAAGCTTCATACAATGTCTCTCCTTCCTGTTGAGAGAAACTTGTTATATCCATTCTCAATTTAGCAGTTTTTCCAGGTGGAAAGAATTTATTAAGAAAAGCCTTAGCTAATTCATCCCAAGTAGTAAAAGTATTTGGAGGATGAGATTGTAGCCAAACCTTAGCCTTGTCCCTTAGTGAAAATGGAAACAATCGAAGTTTAATCGCATCTTCACTAACACCATTAAACTTAATTGTATCACAAATTTCAAGAAATGTTGATAAGTGAGAATTTGGATCCTCAGTAGCATTACCTCCATATTGAGATTGTTGTACCATTTGAATCAGTGATGGTTTTATCTCAAAGTTATTAGCGTTTACCGTTGGTCTTACAATGCTAGTTTGAGATCCTTGTGCTCCCGGTAAAGCAAAATCTCGCAGAATTCTCCTATTTGATTCATTTTCTGCCATTTCTTCCTCAAATTGTAATTCTATCAAAATATCTTCTATTGGCTGCCAAACCTCTTGTTCCTCTTGATGTGATGTATTCCTCCTTTGTCTGCGTAATGTTCTTTCAATTTCCGGATCGAAATGTACAAGTCCTCGATTTGATCGGTGCATACACTACAAACAAAAACAAGAGAAAATTTTTATACTTTTAATTCAACAACTTGAATAAAGATAATGAAATTTATCTAAATTAATAGAGATGATGAGGCCCTAATATTGCCGCTCCCCGGCAACGGCGCCAAAAACTTGACGGGATATTTTGTATCAATGCAAGTTTAATTCCGATTTTACACCCGTTGGACTGCAAGTATACAGGTCGCAATTGTAGTACAAGATGTATATCGGGTCGATCCCACGAGGAGCAATTCAAACAATTACTAAGCCCTTATTTTCTCTATTATTTAGACTAACAATTAATTTGAGCAGAGAAAATCTAATGCTGTAATCTACAAATCTGATATACAAATCTAGTTTAACAAATGCTGAATGCAAATAGAGAAATTTCACTTAAGGAAGATTCTAGGGATGTAGATTTCACTTATGGCATAAACAACACAAATGAATGGATTTACTTCTTGCTATTATTCTTGCTTAACCAGAGATTCATTTCCAAAGTTTCCAAGTCTCATTTTCATGATGAAATGGCCTAAAGCAATATAGATTTCCCTATTTTCATGGTGAAATACTACTACTACTCTGTTTTATTTCATGAAATGCTAAGTAATCCACCTAAGTGTATCTCTATTTTCATGAACATACAACTCAAGCTCTACTCATGTGTTTCCATTGTTATTACCAATTCTCATTGAACAATAACAACTCTAACCAAACTATTGGTGATCAATCAATAGCAAGTAATCACAGCTACACAAGTAGACAAGTTAATACAAGATATAACAAGTGTAAATCACATTCAATTTATACTATTTAGCCATAAGTTTCATCTACTCCCTAGATGAAGAAAGTTAGCTACTCATGTATGATTCAACAATCAGAATCACAAGTTTATTGCTGCAAAACATCATACAGTACAAGTATAAGAAAGATGAAAGAAAGCTTAGCCAACTGAAGGTGAAGCTCTCTAATTCCTGCTATGCTCTTGCACAATCTGATTACAAGTGAAAAACTCCAAAGACAAAATGCTTCTCCAAGACTCCTAACTAGAGAGAAACTTGTTACAAAATGAAAAACTAGCTACGTATGGTCATCCTCTGCTTCTCCTCTGTGTTTCTGCATAAAAGGTGGAAGAAATTCCATTCCTCTCACTTCATAATTTCCTCCACTCAGATTTTGTAAAAAGAAGTCAAAGATATGATATTTCCTTTTGTCCATACTCATTTGGTCTTTTCTTTTGTTGCAGAAGCATGTGCCACCGATTTCTGTCCCTCAAAATAGCTGGAAAGTTGTGAAAAAGGTAAAGAAAAACGGCTGTTGCACTTGCTGAGGAGAGAGACAGATCCGAGCCTCGGATCCGAGGAGTGAAAATGGATCCGAGCTCGGATCTTCAGGATCCGAGGGATTTCGTAATGGATCCGAGGTCGGATCGTCCTGACCTCGGATGCTCTCCGCCAGAAGTACAGACGAGGGTTCGGATCCATCTTGTGCACACGGATCCGAGCTCGGATCCGTGTTGACCAATTTCCAGTTTTTCACTTCTTCTCTTTTTTCTACATTTTTGCTCCTAATTTCTTGTGTACTTTGTCCTTTGGATGACCCTTACATTTCTTTGAACTTGTGCATGAATTTCATACATCAATTACCTTCACAAATTCACAAGATTAACGCATTAATTCACTCATTTATCAATTTTTTGAAACCTTAATCAATATTTAAGCAATTATCACCAAAAGAGTTCAAATATGGCTTAATCTTCTCAGAACATACCAAAAATTAATGCCAAATTCATACAAAATGTACGTTAAATATTCACTTATCAATAAGCACCTGGATTGAAGGTATAGTAATGTAAAACTCTGTTATGCCATCTTTGGAACCTTTTTATTGTAGGCTCTATAGAGCTACTCTATAAAACAATTTACTAAGTCTTGAACGTAACTAACTTTTTTGGTTAACTATACAATAAAAGAAAATTCTACCGTCCTTTTTGGGAACCATACCCATAATTGTAATCCAATAAACTTTTGCCATATTATTCAACAATTTAAACTTTTAAAATTATCTAAGGGTTAATATCTCTTTTGACATATCCAACGGCAAATTAGTATTCATAGGTAAGGTACCCAAAAGATACTCTAGAACTCTCCATCAATAAATAACTCTTTATTTTTGCTAACTCCAAATTTTATCATTATCCTATTAGTCCACATGTCACTCATTACTTTTGTAAACAACTTTAACTATGTAGTTGTGAAAAAAAAATTAATATATAAAAGAATGGGTTTCTAAGAAATTTTGTTACATGTTTTATTCTAGAGGGTATATTTTTCTATCATTTTCTCAAAAATAGAGAGGAAGAGGTTGAACACAAGTATGAGCTTCAACTTCAAACTTAAAATTTAGAGATGGTGGAGAAAACATTTGATATATCTAAGCATTTAAAAATATTATTCCTATGAGAGATTTAAAAAGTTCTATAAGTTTAGTAATTTCAAACCTTATTTTCGTATAAAAAATGAGTTATAACAATACTTACAATTAGATTCTCAAGCGTATAGAGTAAGAATTGTAATAAATGTTATTTTTTATTTTTACATACCAATCAAATACATGATATTGATACCTACATGAGCATGACCAAGTCATGATGGGCAATAAATTCAAACATATTATGTATGAAAAGATGTTAATTCGATAGAATTTGTTACAAGACGAAATTGAAAAGAATGCACGATGGCCAGAATGTATCAGGATGTCATCAACCCTTCAATTTTTTAAAATGACTCTTTTTTTTTTAATCAAAGTTCAGATTTTATTCCTTTTAAGTGGATAGACAGAGCCGGAGGGGGCCATAGACCTTACCTCCCAAGAGGACAACACATGTATTAAAACTAGGATGGACCTAGCATTTTCAAAGGGAAGGGAGGCCAAGCCTGTCTAACCTAAATGCCCCTCGGGCTTGAGTAGGGAGATCTGAAAGATGATGATAGGTTCTGCCCCAGCCTTCGTGACAGCCAATATTAGATAAGCTATCAGCCACTTGATTACCCTCTCGGAAGCAATGAGTGATGCTAGCGACATGGGGCGACAGCTGAAGGAGGGGCCGGACTTCCGTATCAATACTCCACGGGCATCGAATTGCTAGCTGCACGATATGAACGAGTACCAGAGAGTCCACCTCCACGTGCACTCTCACATAGCCACGAGAGATGTACAAGTTAACCCCAAAGAGAAGGGCCCTTGCCTCAGCCTGGATGCTAGTATAGTTCCCAAAAAATGTGGAAAAAGAGAGCAGGAGCTTACCCTCACCATCACGCAAAACACCACCACCTCCTGCCTGTCCCGGATTGCCTCTGGAACAGCCATCCGTGTTGAGTTTAAGCTCGCCCATCATCGGCCTCAACCACTTCACCAACCTGAACGACTCCTGACTGCAACGAGAGCTGAGGGAATCATAGAATGCTTGCCATGTCGGGAGGGCCCAGGAGAATCCTGAGTACTTCAGATTGAAAAGATTTCGTACATCGTCGAAAATAAAACCACAGATAGCATGTGGACCGTAAACGACCCCTTCGAACCACGCTTTGTTCCTAACCTTCCAAATATTCCAGCAAATCAAAGAAGGGATAACCAGATGACTCATGGCTAATTGGAAAATATATAATTGAACTGGAATTTCTAGTTTGAGTTTCATTGCCATGTGTAGTTTTTCAAGCATGCAACAAGCTAGTGTTAGTGTTTAACTATCAAACGACTTCGGAAAAAAGTTTTAAAAAAACTTCAGAAAAAGTATTTAGATTTACATGTGGACCATCTTTGACTTCAAACTTGATTTTCAAATACAATGAATTTAAAAAAAATGAAAAGAATAAAATTATTTTTAAGAAAAAGTTGACAATTCATAAATAATTTTAATACCTAAAAGTTGTTACATATGGGAATCATATTTACATGCAAATCATGTCACCTAATACTAGTGATAGGAAAATATAGCAATTGACATTATAGTTGAATAGAAAGTCAAAAAGAATAACATTAGGATTAAACAATCCTAACAATTATGCTACCCGATATAAGAAGCATCTATGTTTTATCTAGATTGACATGTAATTTACATTTTTTGCTCTATTTATACGGTGAATGGGCATATTTATAGACACAATAAACTTAAGTTGCATTTAAAATTGGTTACATGTAAAAGTCTAAAGAAAGGAATTGAAGAAAACAATATAAAGTGTTACGAAATTTTCTTGTGTTTACCTCAAAGAAAAGTGATAAAAGTGATGAACTACCTACAATTCTATCTTTCTGTTTAACTTGAATATCTACATTTTATTTTATATATTTTTTAAAATGTAAGCAGGAGGTATCTACATTTTATTTTTATATATTTTTTAAAATGCAAGCAAGAGGTTTCAAGCATGGGACCTCTCATTTTTACTCTCTTCTCTCGTACCACTTAACCCATCCCTCTCCACCAACTTGAAGATCTACTTACTCCAAAATTAGTCTGTTAAACACATATAGGCTCCTTGTTATAATGAGCATCCATGTTTTAGCTAGATTGACGTGTAATTTACATTTTTTGCTCTACATATGCGGTGAAATGGGCATATTTATAGACACAGTAAACTTAAGTTGCTTTTAAAAATGGTTACACCTAAAAGTCTAAAGAAATGAATTGAAGAAAACAATATAACGTGTTACGAAATTTACTTGTATTTACCCCAGAGAAAAGCGATAATAGTGATGAACTACCTGCAATTCTATCTTTCTGTTTAACTTGAGTATCTACTTTTATTTTATATATTTTTAAAGTATAAGTGGGATGTTTCAAACACGGGACCTCTCATTTATACTCCTTTCTCTCGTATCATCTAATCTATCTCTCTCCTCTAAGTTAAAAATCTACTTACTCAAAAATTAGTCCATTAAACACATATAGGCTCCTTGTTCTCAACAATAAATGCTTCTTTGACTTTGACTTTGATTTTTTTTTTTCAAATAGTTGTTAAGATAACAGGCTTATGTGGAAAAGAAATTGAAGCAACACGGAATTCCATTTGTGCCTACACAAAATTAATGGGTTATTTATTATAGATTCATATTGTCACAATCTCTAAATGGATTTCACCATCCTAGTACAGTACAATATAAAAGAATCATGCTTGCTTCGATTTTTTCTCCCTAAACCAAATTCAACCCATAGTAGTATTGTAGAGTCATGTTGTCACAGTCTCTTAATGGACTTCACCACCCTAATACACAGCATACTTATTTTGATTTTTCCTCCGTAAACAAAATTCAGCCAAATAAAGAAAATAGTAGTATTCCCATCATCTATTTTCAAATGATAGGGAAAGGTGTCTATTACTATTTCCTGGAAATAAAAGAACGAGAGAAAGAAAATAATAGACATAATAGTTTTGACCTTTGCCTTGATGAATTTGAAGTTATGGAGAAAAACGATCATAACCAATGACTCTTGTATTTATTTCCATGGAAAATTATAAAAGTGACCGCACCCGAAGACCTAGAACTTCAACTTGGCATTGAATTAAACTCTAGACAAGTGAAAAACCACCTTCTCATATATTGGAATTTCGAGACTAAACAGCGTATGCTTCATGGGGGACAAGTTCCTCTTCTGATGTTTGATTTGGGCACTAAAACTGAGTAACCACTGTTTTACAATGAATGGTCTAACGTGAAAGATACATGATATAGGGATATGGGTTAATAGAGTTTGTGGCCAATAGGTATGACCATTGGAATGTATTAGCACAATAAGTAAAGAATTATTTGTTTATCAATTTTAAACAACTAGTTGATATTAAAAGTGTAACATTAAATAGTATTTTTATCAATCAATAGATCTGCCCAAACAATATTTTGACTATAAACTAATATCAAAGTGGCAGAAAACATTGTTCTGTAATGAAATATCTCATGAGTTGTATGAAAAAAGTTATGAAATGTCTAAGTTTAGGGTTTTTAAAACATTTGTTACATAAATAACAAAAGTAAGGGATGGACTTAGAGGTGGCAAATCAATCCACTTAATTAAATTTACCCATACCCGCCCATGAATAGATGGGTATGGGTATCTTAAATTTTTGTATATGGGTATAAATGAGTTACCCAATAATACCCATTTATTAAATGGGTATTATTGGGTAACCCATCAAAACCAATTAACCCATTTAGAATTCTCTTCCCCTAAATCTCTTCTTTTTCCCCACTGACAGGTGCCGAACCTGTGCAATAATAAATACCTACTCGAGAAAAATACAGATTTTGTATATAGCGGTGAGTAGGGTCGAATCCACAGGGACTGGGGATAATTCGTTTCTTCTAGAGTTCAAGGTATGGGGGGTTTTGGATTAAATGCTAACTAAATAAATTAACTGCAGAAAATAATTGATTAAGAGAAATAATTAAGGGAAAACTCTAGCCAAGGGTACACTTCAGAAATGGTTCATGCACTGATCATTGATGCAGAAATAATTCCAACATTTAGTAATAGATTAGTTATAGTTGTTATGCACGCGATAAACAACCAACCCTTCCTTAATTTCTCGATAGCTAAGGTACGACCGTTAGCTATTTCTCTAACCCAAAAATAACCATAGGTACGACCGTAGGATTTAATTCCTAGATTGCATTAATAATTAGAAAGGCCCAATCCTAACCAACAAACACGCTACGAGGGTTTGTTTAAGCTAGATCATATGCTCCCCTGACATAAACCCAATTACGCCAGTTGCTACTGAGGTAGAGATAACGAACAATTACGGATTCAATTACCCCTATTTAGCAAAAATAGCCTATATGAATAATTAATTATTGCGCACTAATCAATCATACACAAGGCCATAGCAATTAAAATCAAGGAACATATAAATACCAATAAATGAAGAAAATAATTAAAACAGATTCGATCTCACAGTTATTGTCGAACCAAATCGTCAATTGTCCCCTTGACTAGGAAAACTTAGCCACGCCTCATGAGAAAATCTCCAAGTAATTCAACTGAGGTCCAGGCCATCCAAAGAGCCAAGAAAGAAAAGCAAAACTAAAACTATGCTAAAAGCTGTCTAAACTAAAACTATTGATTAATTCGAGTTCTCTGTACGTTTGTCTCCTTTTTAAAGCCAACAATGACTAAAGCTTCTTATCCCTGTGGTCCCCTGCTGAAATTGAGAATCAAACCAAAAGTGGAGCACTACCGAATTCCTTGCTTTTAGTTTCCTATTGCTCGTAGGACTCCAATCTCCTAATCAGCAAAGGAAATGCAATCTCTTTGTAGCACCATGTGGGCCCGGTTGTTTGAAATCCCAATTATCTCCAAAAAGTCCCTCATTTTTGTAGTTTTCTGTTTCACTTCCTGAAATTGAGTCCAATACCAAATATAAGTAAATATTAATAATTAAAACAATATTTGGCAAGGATAAAGGGGAAAATTAACAATAAAATAACCAACAATTAACACCCTATCACCCACCCATTTTTTTTTTTCAAATTTTTCATTTTGTCACGATGTTAACTACTTTTGTTTCATTATTATTATTATTTGTTGGTTTTATTTTATTATTTTATTTTCTCTTAGTTTGTTAACTTGCTCATTTTTCGGCATTACCAATTTATGATAAATTTGAGCCTCTTTTCTTATCTTTCGAAAATGAAATTTTAAATTTATATATGAAAAAAATGTTAGGGGTTCAAAATTTTTGGATTAAATTTTTATAGTACTTAGTTCAAATTTTTATATTCTTATTATTCAATTATTAATAATATGTAATTTTGTGAAATAGAGTATAAATGAAAAAAATTGGTAATTAGGCTTATTGAACATTATAAGTAAATATTTAAAACTAATGATGGGTACAAAGAGCGGTATAAATTGATAACTTAGTTTGCAAAAATGAATTTAAATGAATTTACAAAAAATTAAAATAAATGGGTTATAAATGGGTAATTGGGTTACCCAATTCATTTTTTGACTTACCCATTTATACCCATCTAATTAAATAGGTATAAATGGGTTGACTCACTTATACCCATTACCCATTTTACCCAACCCAAACCCGCCCAAGTCACCCATTTTGACACCTCTAGGATGGAGGGTGATAGTTTTAAAATTTTAGAAATATTAAATGATTTTAAGAGTAACTTTAGAGGAGGTTTCTGATATTATCCCTTATTTAATTGACAAATTGTATATATTACCTGTTTATGCTATTAATTATTCTCAACAAATTATTCCTACGCACATACATATATTGAACTTCCATGTAGGTCCCATTTTAGTAAAACATGTAGTATTAAGTCCATGTGCTTTGGCTCACTTTAAAAATTTAAACCTGTTATCTCATATTTCTTATTTAACCCCAAAACTTGGTTATGTTTTAATTTTACCATTTTTATATAGTAATACATACCACAAGAATGTAAAAATCCAAGTTTCCAAGTAAAATCATCGTCCCTTGTCATCTGTAACCATTTTCAGATGCCCACAACTAGTATTCATTGAATTTTTGCCGTATTTTTTTCTACACTATCATTACTACCGCATATTATGATAATATATTTTTCTATAATTTTTAAAATTTTACATATTTTATTTTAGCTATATGTGTTTAAATAATGTTTTTCATAAAATTTACAATATTTTTAAAATTATAAAATATTCAAAAATTTTAAAATTCATGACAATTACAACCCATGCTCCAAGGCTTTCGTGCTGCTGGAGCAGAGACAAATGTCTTACCTCAGGCAAGGCCTTTTGCAACACTGGGCCAAAGGCATGAAAGTTCTGATGTCTTTCCTTTTTTTTTATTCAATTTATTAACTATTCAGTCTTAATCTGAATTATTTGTTCATGATTGAAGTCAAAATCAATGTATTCGTAAAGAACTAATCAGGCCGATTTAACTGCTAACTCCTATGTGTTTAGTCTAATTATAGGGTGTGTGTGTTAATTTCAGCTTCTGAAAAAAAAAAAGGTAAAGAACTAATCAGGGGTCAAGTGATTTTAACTTTTCCTTCAAATCTTACACTAGAAAAAGGAAAGATACAAGCAGTTTATTCACAAATAAAGTTTGAATTCCCTAAATTGGTGGATTGTACCTTGCTCTTTATTTTTCTGAGACTCAAAAAGAATGCTACTCTTTGAACTTCCCATGCTTAACAGATCGATCTTCTAGACATATTCGTTAGTGATTCTTTTCAACATCCATCCATTGTGTAATTTCAACCATTTATTTGCTTTTTGCATGTAAAGTTTAGTTTCTCACACATTGAGGATGGGGCTGCAAATATCCCTGAATGCTTGTATTGTCCTTCTCAAGTATAATGCTTAAATTGAGGACCAGGCAGCTCTGTTTTGTTTATGTTCTCAAATGTATGGTTTTCACCCCACAGGATTCGCAGCTGGCCGGCTTTGATATCCTTCTCTAATCTGCACTTTCAAGACCATGTTGGAAGCAAGAAAGCCTATACCATTGGCAAGGACATTGGAACTACTTGCGACATCTGTGATGCAGCTTTCCTTTACCTGTTCTACTTAGCTAGATGCCCAAACCTGGATCCCTGCTCTATAGATCCCCTACGTCTATAGAGTATGGTGTTAAGAACTTTTTTGCCCAACGAATCCCTAATTTCTATGGCGTCGAGAACTTTTTAGCTTTCCATTGGTGTTTACTATGGTATCAAGAACTTTTCTGCTTTCCATTGGTGCTTACATAGTTTTTGTTGATTTCTTATTCACTTTAGACCATTTTCTACTTTTTTGTTGGTATGATGTAGTTTACAATGACATTGTTGGTATGTTGTGTTCTACTTTTATATGACCAGATCTTTATTCATTACAAGCACTCTAAAGAAACACCGGTCCATTCTTCTTAAAACTTTACATGTCTTAACCCTCGAGACAATAGTATGACGAAGTTTTTGGATCAAATACAACTCGCTCAACTCTCAATACAGTGAAATCACCAACAGGTAGAATGCTAGAAGGAATTAATACCTCAACAAAGGTATGTCTTCATGTAGTCTTCTAAGTTGACAAAGGTTGAGTTTCAGGAGTTCGCCAAAGTACCACGGCCAGGATCATATCTATCACCCTTGACTCCAGCTGATGCAATAGATTCAAGTTCATCCATATCTTCTGCTGACAGTTTTACAGACAAAGCTCCTATATTCTGATTGAGGTTCTCAATCTTGGTAGTGCCAGGTATGGGGCAAACATCATTGCCTTGGTGATGGACCCAGGCCAATGCTAGCTGTGATGGAGTACAACCCTTCCTTGAAGCAATGGCAGTGGCCCGCTCATACAACTTCTTGTTGTGCTCCAAATTCTCTGCTTGAAACCTTGGCATATTCTAAATTGTATGAATTTCAAAATTTAAGCAACTGCAATGCAGAAATTCAAAAGGCAGTAAAGCATGTGTCGTCTACAAAAGACAACAATACGAATAACTTCAAGATGATCATAGTATTGTTTGAAGTGAACAAAGTTCAGGGAAAAGAACAGTCTAGTAAGGTGGACTGAGTACTCTAAGAAATCTCAATTGTAGAAGGTAGATCTTGATATACATTTCCCATTAAAGAGGAAACTATAATGCAAGAAATCAGAAGGGAGTAATGAACAGATGGTACTAATTACTTCAAGATGATCAGAAATATTGTTTGACGGGCACAAGTTCAGGGGAAAGATCAATGCATCAAGGTGGACTGAATACTCCAAGTAGGAAACATCAAATGTTGGAGTTAAGTTCTGAGATACATTTCCCATCAAAGATGAAACTCAAAATACAAATCAACTAAATTTTAATCTCAGTTTTAGGATAAAATGATTACATGACATTGTTGACTTCTTCTATAGTACATTTTTTTCCTCATTTAGACCTTTTTTTTTGCTTTTTGTTAATATGATGTAGTTTACACTTTACAATGATGTGACCTTGGAGTTTCTTTTGATGTAAATATTCCGAGCATAAAATGTTTATATGCTTATGTTTAATAAGTCCTGAATTGAATGCTGTTCGACAATCTATAACTCTCGTAGCAGTAGCACATCAAAAATGGACCACTATAGCATTCAAAAGTACAATATATAACCTTTAATGCATTCAACTGCAAGGAAAATTATATTCTGCTTTTACATGACCAGATATTATTCATTACAACCTCTCTGAAGAAACTCCATTCTTCTTATAACTTTACTTGCCTTAACCCTAGAGACAATAGTATGTCAAAATTTATTGGAACAAATACATATCACTTAACTCTTAATATAGTGGAATCCACCATCAGGCACATAGCTAGAAGGAATTATTGCCATAACAAAGTATGTCTTCATGTTCTCTTCCAGGTTGACAAAGGTGGAGTTTCAGAAGTTTGCCAAGTACCAAGGCCAGGCCCATACCTATCACCCTTGACTCCCGCAGAAGCAATAGATTCAAGTTCCGCCATTTCCTCGGCTGACAGTTTTACAGACAAAGCTCCTATATTCTGATTGAGGTTCTCAATCTTGGTAGTGCCAGGTATGGGGCAAACATCATTGCCTTGGTGATGGACCCAGGCCAATGCTAGCTGTGATGGAGTACAACCCTTCCTTGAAGCAATGGCATTGACCCGCTCATACAAGTTCTTGTTGTGCTCCAAATTCTCTGCTTGAAACCTTGGCATATCCTACATTGTATGAATTTCAAAATTTAAGCAACTGTGAAGGGTGATAGGTATGAAGACAATATGAATAACTTCAAGATGATCAATAGTATTGTTTGAGGTGTACAAAGTTCAGGGGAAGGAACAATCCAGTAAGCTGGACTGAGTACTCTTAAGAAACATTAATTGTAGAAGGTAGATCATGAGATACATTTCCCATTAAAGAGGAAACTATAATGCAAGAAATCAGAAGGGAGAAATGAACAGACGGTACATTACTTCAAGATGATCAGCAATATTGTTTGAAGGACACAAGTTCAGGGCAAAGAACAATGCATCAAGGTGGACTGAATAATCCAAGTAGGAAACATCAACTGTTGGAGTTAAGTTCTGAGATACATTTCCCATCAAAGGGGAACCTTAAAATGCATATCAACTAATGTTTGTACTAAAAAGTACACTTCTGACCAATGAAACTCAGTTTTAGGATTAATGGTAAAGGAAAAATGATAGTTTCACAGGACAAAATGATGAAATTCTGTGCCTGAGACTAAATAATGAAATTGAAGTCCAAGGTCCATTTCCCCTCAAAACTGAAAAGAGACTTTTACATAAAAAGTGACATAGTTTCTTCCTGTTTTGACGTCTTAGGACATCTTTGCACTTTAAAATTCGATACTATCGATTGCTTGTGATTGTTGTCCACTATATAAATCTCCAGCATGCAATAACAACCTTCAATTAATATAAGATCTAAAATTTGACAAAGCTAGCGCTATATCTTTTAATTTGAACTAAATACAGAGGACACCAAAATCTGCATTCATTCAATCAACTAAAGACCTCAAGACTTGTTCGACAGGAAAAAAAAAAGCCTGTTGATTTGCTCTGCTTAATAGAAATTTGATTAAATGTGATCATATTATAAGGCTTAATCAAATTATTGGACATCAAAAAGTGCAGCAACATATGACAGATAGACAAGAATAGGGATATCAAGCAAGATTGCCACTGAATGTGGTAAAACTAGATGAGTGAGAAACTTATTCGAACTATAAACAATCTATACTCAAAAACTCCATAGTTTTGGATATGCACAAACCTTTCGGCAGTCACCTTCAGCCAAATTCTCGACCAGCTTTGGACCTGAAGAGAAGAATCCTCTTCCAAGTGGACTGTATGCAACAATCCCTATTCCAAGCTCTCTGAAAGATTATACCAAAAACTGAATTAAGAACTTCATATTTCTTCTAGAGCACGTAGAAAATGCAGCAGAATATATGCACTACCTGCAAGTGGAAATAATCTCTTCCTCGACATCTCTGGCCCACAATGACCACTCCAACTGTACCGCTGTTATTGGATGAACAGCATGTGCTCTTCGAATTGTTGAAGCTGAGGCCTCAGACAGACCTATATACTTTATTTTACCCTCTTCAACCAGTTTCTTGAGCTCTCCTATCTAGAGAATTTCAATGGACAAGAAAATGCAAAGCTGATTTATTACATTCAATACTTCGGCAGATAATCGAAATATTACGTGCAAAAAAGTAAAAGTTGCACTAGTTCAATGAAGTCGTGGACAAAGTATACGTCAAACTGAAATCAATAATTGACAAAAATGGCAATAAGCATCCAGTGATACTTCTCTATGTACAGCCCACCGGATGACTTAGCTCTATTGGACCATGCCAACATAATGCTCCTCCAATATGATTACACGACATTGTTGACTTCGTCTAGATATAATAATGGCTGTACATATCAATTATCAGTTGTCAATTTCCTTGATTTCCTTTATACTTGCCTGTATTTTGAGTGATTAAACTGCAAGAAAGTTTCTTCATAATACTCAGGAAAAACAAGACAATTCTTTGCTGACTGTATTAGAAAAAGAAGACAGAAATTGTTTTCATAAAAGCTGAATGTAAGCAAGCAGCTGCAATCTTTGAATTGCTTAGAGAGGTCAATGGGGTAGTCGCAGCTGGCTTTCACAATTAGACAAAAGCTATACTCTGAACAAAATGAGTACCACGTTTTTTAGATATCGACTAAAAAACTTCTATCTGCAGTGCTTTTGGCACCGACTGAAAACGAATGACAAGGTAAGTAAATAGCATATCATTACTCAACTGGATAGCCTATCTCAAATGAAAGAGAATGCTCAGGTCTCTTGCTTCTAAAGGAAAGCTGTACAATGTATAGCATGATATCCACCTGTATATCCCTCAGCAGGACTGCCAAGCTAATATAAGACATTTTCATTGTTTTCACTTTTCAGGGTGCCTGGTGCTAAATAAGATTTAGCATACTGCAGATTAGCCTAGACCATAAGGTTGACTAACTTTTCTGTGCAATTTTTGAAGAATTGAAACGCACATGAAACTGAATTATTCGAAATTTGGAGTTGATCAAGCTTTTGTTTCATCAAGAATGAGGTGGAGCTAAAATACAAGAAAGGCAAGATGGAGCAAACCGTGACTTCAATGGGCACACGTGTATCGATGCGATGTTGATAATAGAGATCAATGCAGTCCACATCAAGCCGCTTCAAACTCGCTTCACAACAAGCCCTCACATAGGCTGGATCACCACGTACATCAAATTTCCCATCCTGATAACTGATTGCAAATTTTGTTGCTAGCTCCACTTTCGCTCTTATTCCTTCCTTCAAGGCCTAGAACCATGATTTCATTATATTAATCATCAAAGGCATACACATTAATGCATGGTATAGCAAGCGGAATTGTGATTTCATGGATGGCACAGTCCTTCTGGAGTTTTTCCAGCACTTCATTGTTAAGGCTATGCCACTTCTTTGTATAGCAAAGGATATGAAAATTATGTAATCCTTGGGGTTTAGAAGTCTGATACTCTTAAAGGAGCCAATCCATTTTCTTTTTTCTTTTATGTTTCTTCAACTTAAATTTACAATCTAGCTTTGTCATTCACAAGATTTGATGCACAACATGAACGTACACAGAATCGTGAACATGCACATTAATACAAATATGGGGAACGATCAATGTAGAATAATTAGTGCCCTTTTAGGAACCATTAGGATCAAAGGAAAGAATAAATAAATAAATAAAACATCCTACTGGAAAATAGTTCTCATTTGCCTTATTTGGATTAGATATGGATGGGAAAGAAAGAAAACCTAAATCTGCTGTTTGGTAGACTGACAGACATTAAAGGAATGGTTTTTCTCTCTCTTTTTTTTTTTTTTTTTGAACAGCAAAAGAGAAACTTCACTTAACGATAAAATATTTACATAAGTTGCTTAGTCAAACATTCCTAGCCTGCTGTTGCATCCCACAATTCATATCTAAAGCAGGTTTCACAAATGGCAAGTTCTACAGATATGAAACACATGGTTACTCAAGTTTATGTAAAATTTGGGTGCTTGAGGCATTTTATAAGAAAATCATCAACTAGATTTTCTTTCCCTCTGTTTCCGTCTACTTTTGTATGGAAATGATGTCTGAGCAAAACACAATCCATCCATTTCCTTTTCTTTCCCTTTCCTCTCCTTGCCCCTCCCAAAATCAATCCAAACACAATCCATCCATTTTCTTACCTTTCTTTTCCCTTATATTCATTCGTACAATTCTCTTTTCATAATCTTTATAACTTTAGTGCTCGTAAAAAGTAAATTTTACCATCTCTTATCAGAGAAATAGTAAACTTTCCATAAATTGACGACAATTTTAACTTCAAAGACGAAAATAGTACTATTTTACCAACTCCATTATGATGTAGAATTTTGAAGGAAAAAACAAAAGAAAAAAAAAAGAGATGGTAGAAGAGTTCTAAATCCTTCTAATCGGATACAGCTATTCAACGTATGTGCTAGACCTACGACCTTCTCTTACAATTGAGGACAAACATCTGAAAAAATGAAGAAGAAGAAGAAGAAATGAAGAATATTATTGTCTTATTTGACTAATAATACTTACAATTTAAACAGATGGAGTTTAAGTGCTGACAAACAAAATTAAGGGGGCACAACTAAAATATAATATACCCAACTAAAATACTTACAAATATGCTCTTTTAGAAATTAGAAGTACAAGAGTTTATGCATGGCACACAACAGCAGAAAATTTGCAAATACGGTACCTTGCCAATGAGTATTTCGTTGGTGTGAGGTCCATAGATATCGGAGGTGTCAAGATGGGTGATGCCTCTGCTAATAGCATGGTGGATGAGTTTGATCATATCAGGCTCGGGCTTTGGCGGCCCGTAGAAGGCTGACATGCCCATGCAGCCCAGCCCTTGAGCTGAAACTTCAAAACCTTGCGACCCCAGCTTGATTCTTGGCACTTTCACTTCTTCTGATGCCGCCATTTTCAGACAAAAACCACAAGAAACAGAGGAAAGAATTGAGTGGAGCAGAGTTTATTGTTTAGTAGCTGAGGCCTGAAGAAGAAGTATGGATGGACTGGACTGATGAGGGATTAGTGTAGTCTTGATCTATGCTTTTATAGATGACCCATGGCCGCCGGCGGCTGGTGGGTCCGGCGGGAGAACAGGCGAACATAGTAGATTGTTGGCCCCGTTTGAGCTGCTACTTTTTTGGAGTTTTTTGTAAAGAAATTATACATACATAACGAACGAATGTGAGGTTAAAAAAAAAAAAAAGTGATCGAAAAACAACGTGGGGGCATATTGTTAAAAGTGTATGCCATAATCAAAGCGTTGAAAAGAAGACTCGTGACAAGATTCGCCACTGGCGACTATGTGATGTCACTGGTTACATACTTCCATGAAATTATGAAATTATCAATATTTTTGTAATGAAAAAATGACTTTAATATTGAGATAAATAAGTATATCTTCGTGATAAATGCTGCACTTTTCACTTGTCAATATATATTAACATTAGGGGCGTCAAAATGATTAACTTAGACGGGTTTGAGCGGATTCTAGTTGAGTAATAGTTATAATTGAATCAATTCATTTATATTCATTTAACAAATAGATATGAGAATACTCAATTACGCATTTATGATTAATTTGAAATTCTACTTTTTTTTATATTTCACATATTGTTTGACAAGAAAAATGATATTTTATTATTATTAGATTCGTAGGAAATTCAAATTTATCTTCTTAACATTTAGTAAAATTGAGTTTAAATGTCTATTTATTTTTAAATGGGTATAAATGGGTAAGACGAATCAATCAACTATCCATCAATTAAATGGGTTTACTTATATACTCACTTTAACCCATTTAAAGTTAATGGGCCAATTTGGACGGATTATTAGTGAACGGGTTTGAACATATCAATATAATTGGATTGTGATTAACGCTTCTAGTTAACATGTATATATGAAATTATGAATTATGAATATCTATTTATTGGACAAACTGCATACAATCTTGGACTTGAAGTTATGTGGTGTTTTTTTGCCCTTTGTGCTCATATGTAAAATTTACAAGTTTTTTTTAGGTCCACTATTAAAATTTTAAAATTAACATTCACATCCTAAATAATAATACTTTCGGAAAAAAAACTTTTTAAATGTGATTTTAGAACACCAAAAAGATGAATCCTATTCATAAAAAGAATACGAGAAGGAATGAGGGGATGGCTGGTGAGAGATTAGTGTTGTTCAGATCTAATGTTTGGATAAATAACCCATGACTGCCGTTGGTGATAGATGAAAATAATTTTTGAAAAAACAAAAAACAAAAACATTTTTTTTAAAGTCAAAAACATTTTTTTTAGAAGGTTGAAAACCTTTAGTTTCTAATAGGGTGGGAGCTAACCAACAGCTCGTTGGGTGATTAGCCACCACCAAAGACTATAAATCTTAGTGGAATGGCAGGTAAAAATTCAAACATTGCCTCCCATCATTGCGCCGGCTTCTCCTAGATTCGCATACGTGCGTAGTGCACTCATTTTATCCGATGGTGGTTCAATAGCCATCAATTTTTCAATTGGACCTCTCCTTCCCCTAAAATAGAAATCAAAATAGAAGTAGAATCATAGTTATTAAACCCGACCCGGCCCGGTAGTTCAATCGATCAATCCGGTGAACCGGCCATGAAACTGAGACGAGTTCTTAATAAGATCGTTTCTACATTGAACCCGTTAACTTTTCAATGGACCGGCGATTGAATCGGCCGATTTTACAAGGAACCGATCTACGAAAAAAATGTATAAACATTGCTAGAATGGAGATACGAACATGTGATCTCATGCAAAGAAGTAGACTACCATTACCGCTAGACCAGCCAACCATTTATTAATTATTTTGTTCTTGTACTAAATATTAGAGTATTAGTTATTTGGAATCTTTTAATAATATTTTTATTATTCCCTGAACTCTATAAATTATGAAATTGACTTAAAAATAACATATTACACAAATCATTTTAAAGGCAAATATTATTCTTAATAAACTTTTGCACTTAAAATTCATAAATAAACTAGATAATTACACTGAGATAAAATTTTATACTTGAAAGTTGGTGGATTACTAATTAAATTTAGGTTGTTAATTCTTATAAAAATTAATGAATCTATAATAAATTAAACTAACTGAATATTTATTATGGCGTAAAAAATTATAAAACATAATATTTAAATATATATAGTGACCTAACGGTTGGACCACTCACCCACCGGTTAAACCAGTAACCCGTTGACCCACCTCTTTCACCGGACTCCTCTCCGGGCCGGGTTTAATAACTATGAGTAGAATAGACGTTGCTGATTGACAAAAGAAAAATAATGACAATAGGGTGGCAACTAATATTTTTTTTCGGCAACGATACAATTATATAGCCTATTCTATCCTAATTTAGGGGAGCATAAAGAGGCTTTTGTTAGGTGTTAGTGGATATACAAATTCAACTAAATTAAAGAAATACTGTGACACAACCCTTAAATTTTTTTTTTTTTTTACTACACGTGAGGTTTGAACCATCACCTCCTGCCAAAAGGTGGCAGCTAATCAATATATCCAATCCATGTTTGTGGACTACGAAACCTGGTAGACCTACAATCACATGACCGTGATAATGGTCGGAGTTGACTGTTGAAAAAATTGCGAGACCAAAGAGTCTAGAAAACAAATTTCTAATACTCATCTCCATCTGATCCATTATTAGTTTCATGTTTTCACTTTTTTGACAAGTCAAAAGAAGATCTGAAATCAAAATAAAGTAGGAGTATTTGTTACTCTCTAGATTTGCCATTTGAAAAGTACCTTTTCTAAATTGCGAATGCACCTTTACGGAATCAAATATTTTTAAATTTGAAGGCTACTTGTTTAAATTCATCTAATGTTATCTATTTATGCATATTGATTACATGTTTGCATGAAAAGTTGAATTTTGGAAAAAAAAATGACTGTAATATTAGTATAAATATCTTTGTGATAAATGTTGCACTTTTTACATGTCAATGTATATTAATATCTACATATTGACAAATTCCGTACCATCTTGTATTTGAAGTTGGATGGTGTTGGTTTTTTTTCCCCATTTGATACCGTAAAAGCACACGAAAAAAGTTAAAAGGTAGGTGCACTATTAAATTTTAAAATTACTATCCAAGTCCAGAGTTGCAACACTTTTCACCTGCTTTTAAAAAAAAAAAAAGTTTAAAAAACAGTTCATCGTGTGTCAGAACATGATAGGCTCTATGATAGGTACCAATTTTTAAATGTGGCTCACCATGTCTCTTGACATGCAGCAGGTTCCTTTTATAAAAGGAAAATGGAACGCATAAACTAGTTCACTGCATGTAAGAGACACAATAATGAGTCTAGATGGAAAAATACTCAACTTTTCAACAATATTTTTTGAACTTCTTTTTGGCAATATTTCAAAGAAATTTGCCCTGGTTTTGGAGTTGATTAGGTCCGGGTTGATTAATGACCTTGACTAAGATACGTCAAAAATTAATATTCAAGAAAATACTCTACATAAAGAAATTGAAAACTAGTGCATTATTTTTTTTTCCTCATATATATCATGCACTTTTCATATTTAATATTCACATAAAGGGATGACATTACTTGCGATCCCAATTAATTCAAAGTAGTGATGGTTCGTTGAGATCAAATACAATTGTGTTATAAAACTAATAAAATAAGCTACTATAATATCAAGTGAAATATTGGAGAAAGAAGTAGAGAAATGGAGAGTGATATTCTTATATTCCAATAAGATACAAAAGTCCTCGCAAAGAGTATCAATGTACCTCTATATATAGGTACTACAAGATTAAAGTGCATCAATTCTATTAAACACCCACTACTACAAGAATATGAAGAAACCTATGAAATGGTTTCTCCACTACATGAATAGATTTATGAATTGTAACTTCTATACATAATATAGCCATAAATCATGAATTAATCCTCTTGGGAATACAAAGGGACATCCACATTTTAGTTGTTTCATAACACTCCCCCTTGGATGTCCATTACACAAAGAATATGCCTCGTTAAAACCTTACTAGAGAAAAACCCATTGGGAAAAAACCCTAGTGAAGGAAAAAGAGTACATTATTCCTGTGTATTAATTTCTCCCCTTGATGCAAACATCATTTGAGATCTTTTAATCGTCGCATTCCAATATTCTTCGCCAATTGTACTGAGATATGGTACTTCAGGACCAAATATCTCTTCATCTTTCTCTCAAGATCTAAAAGGATCTTTATTAGGATCTAATGATCTGACGATCATTGGAGTACTTAATATATGTGCCTTATCCATATAAAACCGCTTTAATACCTTCCGGGTATATGCAGTTTGGTGAACAAAAATTTCACTTTTTAAATGCTCAATTTGTAAATCAAGGTAAAATTTTGTTTTTCCAAAATCTTTGATCTCAAATCTTTCTTCAAATATTCAACATTATTTTGAATCTCTTCAGGAGTTCCAATCAAATTTAGATCATCAATATATATAACAATGATCACAAAATTTGATCCATTTTTCTTGGTAAAAACATATGGACATATTGGATCATTGGTAAACCTTCTTTAGTCAGACATTCATTGAGGCGATTATACCACATACGTCCAGATTGTTTTAGGCCATACAAAGACCTTTGTAATTTAATAGAATAAATATCTTTAGGATTTGATTTGCATGCTTCAGGCATGTTGAATCCTTCGGAGATTCTCACATAAATATTATTTTCAAGATTTTCATATAAATATGCAATAACGATGTCCATTAGACGCATATCTAATTTTTCATGTACTGCAAAACTCACAAGATATGATAGCATCCACTACACGTGAATACGTTTCATCATAATCAAATTTAGGCGTTTGTGAAAATCCTTAAGCTATTAGCTTTACACCTTTAGGTGTTTGGACTACAAGTCCAAAAACTTTTCTTTTAACCAATAAATCCAATTCAGATTGGATTGTATCTTTCCACTTTGAACAATTATTTCTATACCGACATTCATCAACCGATTTAGATTCATGATCCTCATCAACTTCTATAATATCAAGTGCTACATTTTATTAGGCTCCAATTAAATTTTCTATGATTTCATTTTCTTCAGGAGTTGGCTCTTCGGGAGCGACCTCTTCAAGAGGTTGAATTTTGTCATGACATTTATTTAATCTCCGGAGTTATTCGAAATCAATTTATACCTTATTTAGGTAGGCCGGCCTTAAATTTATTTGTAGCACTTGTGCATGTCCTTCAGGGACATCAATTTTAATCAAGGCATTTCCCGCAGAAATAGTTGATTTAATGGCTCTTTTGGAGTCGATAAATATATCTGACAATTGATTTGCAGTTTTCAGCAAATGAATAATTTCTTGAACTTCCAGTTCACGTTATTTTGTATGAGGATCGAGGAAATCTAATTTTTTTTTAAATGATTTCCTTTCGGTTGATCTTTTCCTCCCCCTAATGTCGGGAATCGTAGTTCATCAGAATAAATAAATCATTCAATAGATCACCCATCAATATTTTACGATATTTAATCGTAAAAGGTGATTCATACCCGACATAAATATTAAATTTTTTTTTGGAGCCATATATAATATAAAGGGGGTATGTATAAACATTTGTCGGCTCTCAAATATTTTCACTTTCGTTAAATCATGTATTCATTGGGATCAGTAAACTTCTGGTTTACTGCAGGTGATAATTATAAATCAAATGAGAATGAAGACAACTATATTGATAACCATTTCTCTCTTGAATGATTATTATGATATAATTAACCTTTATCTCATTTGATTTCTAAACATGATCTCTATTGTTGTCTCATTTAATATCTCAATTTGATATCCATTTCAACGGATATTCAAATTCAATAAATTTTTCGAGATATGGTAAAAAGTAGTGCTTTATTTATGATAAACTTTTCTCCTACAGGGAGAAATATAGCAGTGGCTCTACCGGAGCTTTCAATCACTTAAGCACTACCACTAATTGTGTTTGTCTCTTTTGTTGGAAAATAGTAGCATTTATTAATGAGACACATATCATTGTCACCATAATTCTTATGGGACAAATATCATCACCATAATTTTTTTGATCCCAAATATTTAACATTCATTTCTTCTTCAGGAAGAAAAGCTAATTACTATCATAAATTAAATCAAACATCATACACCTTCAGGGTGTTTAAAGAAATTGGCCATGTGCGGATGCGATTATAATTTTGATTTGTCAAATGTACTTCGGGACATTTATCTTTAGGACCTTTATTTTCTTGTCCTTATCATTATTATCCCACTTCAAGTGGTAATTTTTTCTCTTGTCATGGTAAAATATATATTTACCAAAATCATAGTCATGGCATCAACCATAACTAGTAAATTGAAATTTAGTCGCATTCACTTCTGGGAATGGACTAGGACTAGTATGCAATAAGTACAAAATACTTCTCAAATTTTCTCTTAATATTGCTACTACAAGAGCATATTTGAGAAATATGTAGAGAATATTATTTTCAACTAAGAAATAATTCTAAACATAGCAAATTGTGTACTTGCACCCATAAGTAAATATATCATACCAAGTTTTGAAATAATGACCATCTTCTGGTGGTCAAATATTTTCGTTAAAGAACGACCATCTTCAAGTGGTCGATTCTTTTTCTTTAAATATTTCAAAGGACAAGTAGATCCTCAAATATAATTGATTTTTTATAATAACATCTCCAAAACTCAATGCATCAGAATATAATTATTTATAACAAATAATTATAAAGATAAATAAGTAGAATTAAAAGGAGAAATATTACCTCAAAGATATCAAACAATATATGTTTGTGTTTAGTGGTTGTTCAACAGTAGGTACTTGTATTTTGCGATAATTCAAATATTAGCCATAAGAAATTGAAATAAGTTTTTGAGTTAGAAATTTACCTCAAAATTTTCTTGAAGAAATATGGACAGAATTTCGACAAAATCTTGTACTTCACCTTTGTTCAAGGTAGAGCCCCCGTTTTCACCTTTTGCTCAAAAGTAGAGATTTCGTGCTGATAACGTGTTATAAAACTAATAAAATAAACTACTATAATATCAAGTGAAATATTGGAGAAAGAAGTAGAGAAATGGAGAGTGATATTCTTATATTCCAATAAGATACAAAAGTCCTCCCAAAGAGTATCAATGTACCTCTATATATAGGTACTACAAGATTAAAGTGCATCAATTCTATTAAACACCCACTACTACAAGAATATGAAGAAACCTATGAAACGGTTTCTCCACTACATGAATAGATTTATGGATTGTAACTTCTATACATAATATAGCCATAAATCATGAATTAATCCTCTTGGGAATACAAAGGAACATCCACATTTTAGTTGTTTCATAACAAATTGTGTGATTAGAATTTTTTTCAAATATTAATATGTTGTATCACTGACTAGAAAAATTCTGTAGTCATCTTAGAGTATCATTCCTTCAATGTGCTTCTTCCAATGATGATAGTAACTGGTAATTTAAATGATTGAAATTGTAACGACCTAAATATTAAAAATAATATTTGACCAAAAGGGATTATAGAATCTGTCAACTGCTTATCCCACTAATTTTGCAGAACAATTGGTCACTGCCATATTTTGAGCTAGATCTGTGTTTTTTGTGACTATTATATTTTTTTGTTTTCATCTTTTTTTTCCTCCAAATTGGACTAATTAGATGTACGAGTAATATACAAAAACATGAATTGAATACTGCTATTAATTGCAATGTCTACTGGTTTCAGTTGATTTTTGTATTGCAAAATATTTTAAAAGAGTTATTGACAATTGAAAAGTGGACAAATAAAACGAGGAAGAGTAATTGATGGTTAAGTTTTTTTTTTTTTTTTTGAAAATCGTCCAACATGATTTGATTTACATAACTCCCCTAATGGCAGGTCAAGCATGCATTAAAAATTACAGATTATAATTTAACTAATACAATAGATTTGAAAATTACAAACACATCTAATAAAATATAAAGAATTTTAAAGTTTCTCCCTTTTGTGCATATGGCAATTGCCAGATTTGTCAATAAATGGTTTTAAGTTTCAATAATGATAATGAGATATGTTAAAATAGATTCAAATTTTGAAAAAAATTTCAGATCTAACAACAAAATAAAGTTGGAAAAAAACTTCTCTCACTATGAGAGCCCCTTTCTCTCTATCCTAGAGAGAGAAATCTCCCTCCTATGGGAGTCGTGCTTTCTCTAACAACCTTTCAAAAAAATTTGAATCCCAAAATAACAGATTCTCTTCATCAAATTTTCCTTCCTATTTTAGCATCCTTTCCAAATTAGTCGTTTCAGCTAAGTACATCATCTTCTTTAGATTAGCCTTAACATTTACAGTTGATAGCCATATAGTTCATCAGTCAGTTCGTGGGTGGTTTGCGTCGTGATCGCCGTGGAGTTTTTTTTCTGTTGTTTTGTGTCTTTTGTTTGTCTGTTGCCTTTCAGGTTGCTCAGCTAGATCGCTGATCTAGGGGCGTAGCAGTGTGGTCAAGGAGACGAAGATTGGAAGACTGGAAAACGGTGACGATTTCTGGAGCTGAATTGGCTCTGCAACAATCTGGAATTGGCGGCAGTTTGGACTGTGGGATCTTCGAAGATGGAGCACATCGAAGAGGTAATGAGGAAATTCACTTTATCTGAGAATGAGAGGGAAGGAGTTTGTTTAGGGAATGAGGACTTGGAAAAAGGTGTGAAGGAGTGCAGATTGAGTCTAATAGGGAGAGTTTGGGGGGGAAAAACAACTAACATAACTGGTATGAGGAGTTTTGCTACTAATGTGTGGCCTCAGTTGAGAAACGTAAAAATTACTGAGATTAAGGTTAATATGTTTCAATTTGTTTTTGAGTCTAGAAAGGATATTGAGTTAGTGCTTAGCAAAAGGCCTTGGATCTATGATGGCCAGCCTCTGGTTTTGCTGGAATGGCAGGCAGATCTAGAGGAGAAGGAGCAGGCGTTTAGTAGGACTTTAGTGTGGGTTCAGATCTGGAATTTACCTCTTCATTAGGTAACTAAGGAGGCTGGGCGGAAAATAGGTGGAATTTTTGCAGGGGTAAGAGATGTCATTATTCCTCAGGGAGGGGGCAAGGAAGGTAAACACCTTAAAATCTTAGCTGAAGTGAACCTTAAAGAGCCTCTGCCTAGAGGTACTATGGTGAAAAGTAATTGAGGAACTAGATGGATTGAGTTTAAGTATGAAAAATGTTCGGATTTTTGCTTCTGTTGTGGACTGATAGGACATAATGAGCGAATTTGCAATAGGAAAGGGGTAAATGTGGATAGGGAAAACCAGTATGGTAACTGGTTTCGAGCCAGTTTCCCTAGGAACCCAAGGAAGAAAGGCAGGAATGATGGGGAACAGGAAACATCAGGAAAAGGGAGGTATAGGGATCAAAGCTCAGATGGGGAAACTGGGAGGCAGCTGTATCCTTTGCTTACCTACACTAAAGAATTCCATAGGGGAAATGGGAAGACAGATACTCAATCCAATGAGAAGGAGAACTGGGGAACAGCAACTAGGGGGGCCAAGGAGAGGAGTGGAAAGGGAGGCAGGAGGGTGAGGGAATTGGTAAGAATGTGGTGGGGGGGAGCAAGAGAGTATGCATAGAGGGCAGGTTTTAGAGGAGATAAAGGAGGTAGCAGAAGTAGATATGGGAGGGGATTCACTGATTCTCAAGGTAGTGGATGTGGGGAGTGCAGTGGGGGGAGGGAGTGATAAGGATAAGATGTGGGTTGATGATGAGAACAACCACTGTTTGCACAAGGGTAAGAGTATGAAGGAGAGGGAAAAGGGAGGGAGGGAAGATCAGCAGGAAGACCAGGGTAATAAAACTAGCACGGGAAAGTATAGGATCAGTAAGACTTGGAAAAGACTGGTGCAGGAGGTGAGTAAGAGGAAGCCTCTGTCTGAGATTGAAACTGTACAGAATGGCACGAAAATAGGAAAGAGAAGACAGGGAGCAGGTGGTGATGAGCTGGAAAGGAACCTGAGGGAGGTTGATGGTAAGAAGAAAGTTAGGCTGATTGAAGGGGTTGAGGATGTGGTGATGCTGACTGAGGTGGTGGAGCCCTCCCTTAATGGGGCTCACACCCCTCAATGAGAGCTCTGGTGTGGAACTGTCGAGGTGTGGGGAGCCCCTTGATAGTTCCCCAACTTAAGGAACTTGTACAAGTCCACTCTCCATCTCTGATATTCTTATCAGAGACAAAAAAGAAAAAGACCTTCATAAATAGTGTTAAGCAATGGGTAAGGTTTGATGAGCTGTTTGTAGTAGATCCCGTGGGGATTGCAGGTGGTTTAGCTGTGATCTGGAAAAGGGATATGCAGGTGAAAAGCATCTTGTTCACTAGTTTTACTATAGAGTTACTTATTGGGGATCAGGGAGGTAGTAGAGATTGGTGGTGTGTGTGTGCTTATACCAGTTCAGATGATAAGATTAGGGAGCAGCAATGGAGGGTGCTAGAGAGGAGAACACAGATTTGGGGTGATTGTTGGGCTTTAATGGGAGACTTGAATGATATCACGTCTAATGGGGAGAAGTGGGGGGTAGAATCAGGCCTGCTAGCAGTTTTGAAAGTTTCACTGGTTTCATTAATAGGACAGGCCTGATAGACGTTGGTTTTGAGAGAGTGCCTTGGACCTGGTGTAATAACAGGGACAATGAAGGAGTGATTAAGAAAAGGATTGATAGAGTGATGGGTACTAAGTAGTGGTCTGGAAACTTTGGAAAAGCTAAAGTTATTCATACTGAAACAGAAGCCTCTGATCACTGTGCCTTGGTACTAGATCTGACCCCTGTAGAAATACCAAGGAAGAGGAGATTTGCCTTTGATAAGAGGTGGATTATGCAGGAGGGGGTTGGGGAGGTGATCAAGGAGGCATGGGGAAAGGAGCAACAGGGGTCAAGGTTGTATAGAGTGCAGAGCAAAATTAAACAAGTTTGTATGAATCTGCTGCGTTGGAGCAAAAAATTGAATCTGAACTCAAAAAAGCAGATAGAACAGATTAAAAAGGAAATTAAAGAGGTGAGGGATAGTCAGGGCAGAGAGGACAGAACAAAAATTATAGGACTGAAGAGGAAGCTGGTGGAGGCTTACAAGAGAGAGGAGATATACTGGAGCCAGAAGGCAAGAATTAAATGGCTCCAGGAGGGTGA
The DNA here is from genome assembly GCF_003713205.1 of Coffea eugenioides. NCBI lineage: Eukaryota > Viridiplantae > Streptophyta > Magnoliopsida > Gentianales > Rubiaceae > Coffea > Coffea eugenioides. The sequence continues at coordinate 13,327,979 of NC_040037.1, forward strand.
CAAAAACACTAGCTTCTTCCATGCTAGTGTAATGAGTAGGAGGAAGCAGAATAGGATTAATGGGCTGAAAAGGAGAAGTGGGGAGTGGTGTAGGAATGAGGAGGAGATTAAGGAGGAAATTGGGGATTATTTTCAGCATTTGTTCACGTCTGATGATCCAACTGATTTCAGTGCTATTTTGGAGGAGATTCCACAGTCTATAACTGCTGACATGAACAGAAAGTTGACAAGGCCAGTCTCTGATCAAGAAATCAGTCATGCTGTAAATTCCATGCACCCAAACAAGTCTCCTGGACCAGATGGTATGTCCCCTATCTTTTTTCAAAAATTTTGGCATATTGTCAAGTGTGATGTTATTAGTGCAGTTCAAAGTTTTTTTCATTCTGGTCACATTCTAAAATCCATAAATGAGACCTTGATCAGCCTTATCCCTAAAACTGATTCACCTAATCTGATTACTGAGTTTAGACCTATCAGTTTGTGTAATGTCACTTACAAGATCATCTCAAAAGTTCTAGTTAACAAATTTAAAACTGTGCTAGATTGTTGCATTAGTTCCTCGCAGTCTGCTTTTGTACCTGGCAGGCAGATTCTGGACAATGTACTAGTGGCACATGAGAGTATTCATTTTCTTAATAATAAGAGAACTGGAAAATATGGTTATATGGCTATCAAACTTGATATGTCTAAGGCTTATGATAGGGTCGAATGGGTGTTTTTGGCATAGATGATACAAAAAATGGGGTTCTGTCCAGTTTGGATTCAGTGGATCTTAGAGTGTATTACTAGTGTCACCTACTCTGTGAATGTTAATGGGGAAAAAAGGGGATTTATCAAGCCTTCTAGAGGCCTAAGGCAAGGAGATCCCCTATCCCCCTACTTATTTCTGATATGTGTAGAAGGTTTCTTTGCCCTGCTCAGAAGAGCTAATAGGCAAGGCAGAATGTCTGGAATGAAGATTGCTAATGGAGCTCCTAGCTTGTCTCATCTCTTCTTTGCAGATGATTCATTAATCTTCTGTAAAGCCAAGGTTGGGGAGGCTGTGCAGCTTATGCAGGTGTTGGAAGAATATGGACGAGCATCTGGCCAGTTGATCAACAAAGAAAAATCCTCTATCTTTTTCAGCAAAAATGTCAAAGGAAGGAGAAAGGAAGAGGTGCTTAAGGAGCTGGAAGGCATGAGAGAAGTCCATCAGAGCAAATATCTTGGGCTTCCTATGGTTATAGGAAGGTCAAAGAGACAAGTATTTGAGTTCATTAGACAGAAAGCAATTAAAAGACTTGGGGGTTGGAAGGAAAAACTTCTAAGCCAAGCAGGAAAGGAGACTTTATTGAAGTCTGTCATTCTAGCTCTCCCGGCATATGTGATGTCTTGCTGTAGGCTGCCAAAGGCATTGTGTCAGAATGTGTGTTCAGAAATGGCTAAATTCTGGTGGGGGCAGAGGGAGGATGAGAAGAAAATTCACTGGATAAAATGGAGTAGAATGACAGATATCAAAGCTGAAGGGGGCCTGGGATTTAGAGATTTACAGGACTTCAACTTGGCATTATTGGGGAAACAGTTATGGAGAATTTTGATGCAGCCTAATTTGCTGATGAGTAGAGTTATGAAAGCGAGGTATTTTGGTGGGAAATCCATATGGGATGCACAACCAAAAGGCTCAGATTCATGGTGCTGGAAGAGTTTACTGAGTGCCAGAGGAGTGCTGGAGGATGGACTAAGAAGGAGGGTGGGAGATAGGGAATCTATTAAAATCTGGGAAGATAGGTGGCTGCCAAGGATAGAGGATGGGAAGATAAGGTCTCAGAGGAAGGTTGATAGCAAGGTTCAGAGGGTTAGTGAGTTGATCAAGGATGGTAAGTGGGATAGAGAATTGCTAAGGCAGGAATTTGAGGAGAAGGACAGGTTGCAAATACTAAAGATACCACTGAGTTTGGGGAAGGTAATGGATAGGACCTATTGGGCAAAATCAAGTTATGGTGTGTATTCCGTCAAGACTGGATACAAACTAGTCAAGGAAATGAAGAGGAGACAGTGTCAGCATGGAGGAACTTTAGAACCAAGTAGCAGTAGGATGATCAAGTCTCAAAACTGGAGTTTTCTGTGGGGCTTGAGCATGCCAAATAAACTCAAACACTTCATTTGGAAATGTTTGCAAGGAATATTACCAACAAATGCAGTGGTGAAGGGAAAGTGTGGTAAGGGGGATCATGTGTGCAAGTGTTGTGGCGATAGCCCTGAGACATTAGAGCATATGTTTTTTCTGTGCTGTAATGCTAGGGCAATCTGGAAGGTGGCACCATTGAGGTGGGATGGATTGGAGGAGTTTAGGAACAATTTTTGGCATTGGTGGGAAGAAGTTAGGGGGGCTGTGACTCGAGAGAGAGAAAGGGAGCACATAACTCTTACGGTAAACATCTTGTGGCAGATTTGGAAATCCAGGAATTGTAGACACCAAATTTTTGGTGTAATTTCATTTACTTTTTATTCCTAGTTTTTTTATTTGTCGTGTTAGCTTTTTAATTTTTAGTTTCTAGTTTTATTTTTATCTTTAAGTTTTTAGTATAGAATCTTCGAAAAGAAAAAAAAGCATTCAAAAAAATATGATTTAGTCATTTGTAAATTAGATTCAATGCTTTCTTGAAAGTGAAAAAAAAAAAAGAAAAAAGTGAAAAAATGATGAAAAAGGAAAATGTAGAAAAAGATTGAAAAATGGCCATTTTTGTTGTTTTTAGTTGTTTAGTTTTTTAAATTATTTTCATTATTATTATTATTATTATTACCTGGTTTTTGGCAATTTGTTATTATTATTATTATTTATATTTTTATTAATTTTTGTATTAGTGTTTTTCAAAAAAAAAAAAAAAAAAAAAAAAAAAATACGCGACATGGTTGCTGCGTTTTTCGCAGCTTTGCAAGGAGGGGCTTCGGGCAGACCTGGGGCTGCAAATACAAGAGAAAGGACAGAGGTTTAGGGCGAGCGGGATATAAATAGAAAAGAGGAAGCTATAGCCGCAAAGGGGGCTGACGGGATAGAACAAAAAAAACACAGCAAGGGAAAGGGGGGAGGATTGAGGAGAGAGTTACGGGAAGAAAGAGTAAGAACGGCTAAGGAGAGAAAAACTGGAGAGGAGAAAGATCTTGAGAGCAAGGAAGAGACCATAGGAAGAAATGACGGTTGGGCTAAGCAGAAAGAGAACGGAGGAGAGAAACGAGAACGGAGGGGTTTCCATTTGAGAGTTTTGAAAGACCAAAAGAGAGAGACAACTGAGATAGAGTGAAATAGAAAGAAGAGGTGACGGCGTAAAAGGGAGGCCGCAATAGGAGAGGAGAGGATAAGAGTAAGGGATCGGATGAGCAGGAAAATTGACAGGATAGCTTGCTCTGAGGTGACCGAAATCATCTCCAAGTCCAATAGATCGAAGCCTAAAACCGCTGCGGAAAAATTTCTGGGCTTCGTTCCAGCAATGTCCATGTCTTACTTGAAACGCCTTGCCTTCATTTGATCACGCTAGCACCCTCAATTCGGTCGGATCGCAGTTGCAAGCTCCAGACCAGCCGAGGCAGAAATTTCTGCTGCGAAGTTTCTTTGGTTCGTTCAAGTGAACGTCGAGCCCACCTTGGGGAATTTCCACGTTCGTTTGAGGCCCAAGGCCGTTGAAAGGTATCCCATGTTTCCAAGCGTAACAAGCATGCCAAAATGTTGTTTCATTCGTTCCTGCCGTTTGCATTCCTCTTGCTGTTTCCATCTAGAGATTTCTCTCCATGTTTTCTTGTGATTGTATGCATTATTCGTGTGAATGAGTTTGGGTATGGTTGAGGGTTGTATGAAGGTCCTACCTTTGTTTCTGAATTTGGCTATTTGGATAAAAATGATTGCTGCAAACTAATCCACGAAGTGCGGAATTTTTTTTTCCTCTTTCTCGGTTTGCTGAGGTGGGTTTTAAGCCATGGAAATTTCTGTTTTCTTGTGTTTTGCTGTAAAAGGAGTAGATCAATGCTTGAGAATATTCGACTAATGTTGGACTTCTTTGTTTGAGCAAGTTTGCCGAATGTTTTGCTTCCATGTTTTCCTTATCTCTTCTGGTTTGTTGGAAGGAGGATTCTCGGTGGTGTCTCGGTGATTTTTTGCTAGGAGATTAGAGAGGACGTTGAATTGATTGGCCTTGTTGAGTAATGTCTTTTGGGTCCATTTTTCATGGCACAACATTCATGTAAATCTTGGCATTGGTGAACCCAAAGAGCTGTAGAAAGTTTCAATTGCAGGAGAATGTTTTCAGTTGCATAATGTTTTCTTCATTACTTTTGCTGCATTTTATGCTCAGTTTTGGAATAGATCTCTTGAGATATAGATGATTCTGTTTGAGATCAACAACATGAGATGTGAGTCATGGCATAGAGAAGGGGGGATTTGGGGGATAAATCTTTTGAAATATCGTGTTGTTCGCAAGCATGCTTCGGCTGCTTAGGGAAACATTCGGCAAGTCTTGTTGCTGAAATCTTATGCTCATATGTTGCATGAAACTTGCATGAATCTCTCTTAGGATCTGCTTTGTTAAGAAGTGTTTTATACATTTTTCAATTAGAGTTAGCTCAAATTTTGTTTGTTGAAGGATTATAGATGAAGTTTGCGGCTGGAATTTGTAGCCTTTTGTTGCAGAAAATCTTCATCAGAAATGTTTTCTTGTTGCAGACCATCCCACGTAGCTTGCATGTTTTTTTGCATGAGAATAACCCCTGAAAATTACACTTTAACCCCTCAAGTTCCTCCTTGACCCACTATGACCCAGAAATTGGAAGGATTAATCAATTTAGCCCATGAGATTTTGCAGCAATGCTACAAAGACCCGTTTGCCTTTCAATCGTTTGCATCCAAGTTCTAAAGTGTTTGCAATCTGAGCTATTACTCGCTTTTGTCTTTGCCCTTTGAAGTTCTTGAAAGTGTTTCATTAAGCTTGAGTGCTTTGTTAATATTTGCAATTTGGTCCTTGACGGCTTTAATTTTACAACTTCATTGCTTGTTTGTTTCGATTTATTAATATGCTTTGTTTCAATTGAATTTAAATCATAACTTTAGGGACTTTATGGCTAAGTGAGCTTTGTTTTGCCCATTTCCTTTAATTTTTCTTAAATAAAGTGGTGCCTTGACCTTTTTATTATTTTGGAGGGTAATTGAATAATTTCACCTCATTGGGGCGTCAAGTCGAGGGAGGTACACTCTATCCCTCATTTGCACTACATTTGATCTTACGTGCTCCTACGTGTTATGTGAATATGCATGCCTACCTCGCTTTCCTACCTCCTTGCGTGCATTTACTTGCTTTTTACTTTTATTTAAGTTTTTATGGGGTATGTGTACACCTCTTGGCTTGTAATAGATAGGGCTCGGAGAGCATCTTGTCCATTTCCCCCTTCCCCTTTATGCTTTTATGGGGTATGCGTACACCTCTTGGCTTGTAATAGATAGTGCTCGGAGAGTATCTGGTCCACTTCCCCTTCCCCTTGGTTGCTTGTGTTTGTTGCTACATGTTTAATTGCTTTATTAGGCTCTTGCATCTAGTCGAGCATGCTAAATGCTATGTGCTATGTGTTTACGAGTATTTTGGCATGTCTACTTGCTTTCATAGCCATGAATGAATGGAATGGATGAATGTACGTTTCCGCTAGTCCAACGCTAGTCGGAATTCATAGAATGGGCTAGTCCAACGCTAGACCCTTAGGGATTTCCCCTCGTTAGCACATCATTTGCTTGTTCACCACATATCATGCATTTTTCTTAGTTTTATCACTTGGCATGCTCCTCGAACCCCCCTTTTCCTTCATTTTAGGATTTTTTGCATTTCATGCTAGTTACAGGGTTCATTTGCTTGAGAGTCCCCTTAAATATGGGATATAGACGAGTGTGGCTTTTTCTAAAGCCTTAGCACGCTTATATCCTCTCTATAAAAGGGCAAATTGAGTCACGATTTAGGTCTCCCCGTCCCAATATGCATGAATTCCCTAGGCTCATGCATTCTAAGTCCACTCCATCATTACACTTTCACTTTTTCTCTCATTTGCACACGTACACCTTTTTATCCTTTCACTTGCACATGAACACTTTTCCTCCCATTTTTGCACACGTGCACCCTTGAGTTTCTTCACTTGCACACGAACACTTTTATCATTACTTGCACACATGCACTTCATATTATCATTTCACATACCGTACATCGCCCACTCACGAGCACACTTTCATTTACATATTTATTTTCTTTTATTACTTTTTCAAACTCACATTGCACGCATGCATTCCATTCATTTGCATCCCACTTGCATTATTCGTGACTTCTTCAAAGGATTGGTATTGGGCTTCACAATTAATGTGATTGGCACCACTCAACCTTTGAAGGGAAATTTCCCCCAATTCCCCTAGGTCTAGGGTTTGCATTCATGTAGGGCACTCAAATGTAATAAATTCTTTGGTTAAAACAAGAAAATCTTTGATTAAATCAACGCAACTAGCCTTGGCTAGGTCAAAGGGGTGCCTTGGATTCTATCCTTGCCTTCCCCTTTGTCAAACGTGACTCCCGAACCTTTTTCTTTGGTTTACGTAGACTAGGAGTCGTTTTAAAAAGGGTTTATTACTACTTGACTTTAAAAACTCATTTTTGGGTGACTTGGTACACCTTAAACCATTACCAAGTGGCGACTCCAAACTTTTCATTTCAAAACCCTTTTTAAAACTATTTTTTGGCCAAATCGTCGCTTTCCAAAGTCCCATGGCCTTTACTTTTACTTTGCACACGTTCACACACCACACTTCACACCCATACATTCGACGATCGAAAAGTGGGGCGCGACAGTTGGCGACTCCACTGGGGACATTCGAGAGTCCGAGCAAATTTGATTTAATCAACCTTTTCCTTCTTTTAACCTTTTCATATATTACATTTGGGTGTTTTAGGGTTGCATTTTTTTTCCCTTTTAGGATTTTGCATCACTCGCGTCTCAAACCAATCCCTCGACTCATGACTGTATGTTTGGATGTATGTTTATTTATTTATCTCGCGCTTGCATTGCATTTGGGAGGGGGTGTGTCACCTTTAGAGCCTCGCGTGGTTCTCAACCCCTTCCCTCAAATTAGGGGAACACTTCATACGTGCATATTTACTTGCTTTATCCCATTTTATTTGTATTTTCGTGGGCGCCATCCCACACCGCCTTGTAGGATTAGGATCGATTGCCTTGGGTAGGCGGCTGGTGTGCTCTGCGCCCATAGCGCTACCTAAGGGATCACTCGAGCCACCGATCAAAGGCCCTGGGAGTGATGACCCTTCGCCTTTAGGTCTGAAGGCTTGGGAGCCGAGACTTATCGAGTCTAGTTGCATTAGTGAGCCCCAGCCTCATGCATCCATGTTAGAGTTTGCCTAGGTTAGAGTCAGCCTCACCCTTTTAAGCACGATAGGCACGAGGGAGGGGGTTCCACCCCTTTTACTTGCTTTTATTATATTTCTTTTCTTAATTGCTCCTAATGTGTTATGTGTACTATCAATTGCACTAACCATTTCTTTTGTTTTCTTGGCTTGCATTCATTTGCCTTAGCAATAAGAGGCCTTTTTGGCACTCTTTTAGTGACTCACCCACTAGATAGCTCACATGTCTAAATTTCAGTCTTTGCACTTACTTTTCAGTAAGTACATTTCATTTTTATACTTTTTCCCCCTGTTGCATTATTTATATCCTTTAGGCCATGTTTGTCACATGTTTATATCGCTTTAATAAAATGGCATCATGCATAAACCCTAGAAAGGGAATGCCATTTAGGGGATCCCGTGTTAGGAATGAACCCCCCCCATGTCTCGGATATATAATCCAAATGAGACTTGCACGTTTACCTTTCTCGTACCATCCGAAGGGGTAGTGCACAAGGTAAGGTAGGATCCGATCGTTTTCATAGAGTGATTTTTGGAATATGAGCATCTAATAATCACTTTTTGGCCATTTTCTCAAAATTGGTAAAATTCCCTTGCGTAAAAGGACATTAATTCGAAGAAAATTCACAAATGATTCCTCATTGTTGAGACGATAAATATAGAGGCCAAATTTTGATTTTAGAAGCTCATGGACCAAGGCATTGTAATGATTTCTTGAAACCACCCAGTGGGCGAATAATTCAATCGATTTTTGAACAAATCATCCATCTTATCCAATCCATTTTTTTCAATTCATTCAATTTTAGTACAATCTAATCATTTTTGAATAAATTCATTTCAATTCATTTGACCAATTTACCCTTTTTAGGGTCATCCGGTCGATTCTTCAATAAATCATCAATATCATTTGACCAATTTACCCTTTTTAGGGTCATTCGGTCGATTTTGAATAAATCGTCAATTCATTTGACCATTTTACCCTTTTTAGGGTCATCTGTTCAATTTTGAATAAATCGTCAAGTCACTTGATCAATTTACCCTTTTTAGGGTCTTTTGACCAATTTACCCTTTACCGTTTTTAAGGTCATTCGGCCGATTTTTGAATAAATCCCTAATTCAATTTCATTCATTTGACCAATTTACCCATTTTTAGGGCAACCGAGCCGATTTTGAATAAATCAAGTTTCGTTCAATCTATTTGATCAATTTACCCTTTTTAGGGTGATCTGATTTATTTCGGATAAATTTCATTCAATTCATTTGACCTGTTTCCCTTTTAGGGTAATTCGGTCGATTTTAAATAAATTGTCAATTTCATTCAACCCATTTGCCCTATTAGGATTTCATTGTCAAATTCCAAATTGGGAGATCTAGTCAATTTTGAAAAATCGTCCATTGCATCAGATCATTTGATCAATTAGGGTTTTGACCCGTAATTCACTGAGAAAATTTGTTAAAACGAATTCCAATCTTTTCGATGGGAGGTTCGTCAAGGTCAAACCCGTGCCTTTTGCAAATCAAAGGTGATCAATCTATTCGGACGTTGACCTCATTTTGACAAATCTCTCGTCACCCCAATTGACCAAATTCTTTCAAAATTATTTTTCACTCCATGATTTGATCAGATCCATCAGGTATTGTATAGTGCCTGCTCTGGAGGATTGCATTTTCATGCTAGGCCTACCCTTGGCATAGAAGGGTTCTCCCATAGGACATGCATACCGATTTTGCAGTTTTGCCTACTAACTCGGGGTATTTTTCTTTTGTTTCCCCCCTCCCCTGCATTCATAAAAATATTTCAATAAGACGAAAATGTTCTTTTATAACTGATGATAATTTTAATCCAATAAAGTTTGGAGATTACAAGTGTTATTTGATTCTTGGGCGGATCCTACGATGAAAACCCTCTGAGAGATGTTGTAATTGTTTTCCAAAGGGAAATTTTGTATATTTGAAAAGGAGACAAAAAGTGTATATGTGGAGTTCTTTACAAGTTTTTCTCTTCGCACTTGTATCGTAATTGAATGAGAAAATTGGTTTCAAACTTTTTCAGCAATAATCTTTTTGGACAATCATTGTTTTGTGTATATTTATGTACATTTCATTCTTTATTCTTATTCATTGGAGATTTCATGATGAATTTTAAGAAATAAGACTAAATTGGGATTTTTTCAACCTCCGACCTGAAAATTCACAATAAGAGTGTTCAGAATTAAAAGAGGTCATTCAGAAGGCCCTATGAGATACCTTTCTCCTTCACTTAATTCCAAAATAAAATCAGTCACATTGATTGATAAATTGTAAATTGGGGCAACTTTTGCTTGAAAATGTTCAAGATGTCCAATCTGGTTCAATCACATCTAAGTGAAAGCAAAAATGTGCATTGTTCTTATTTGTTTGGGAAATTTGGAATGATACTTCAAGCATTCGTTTCATTACCTATACAGATTTTTATCATTTGCTCTCCCATTTGAGCTTCTAAAAGAATAATTTCGTTTCAAATAAGGGTCTTAATGATCACTACCCTTCATTGAAAATTTTCAAATATCAAAAGAAGAATGGATTTTCAATGACCATTTCGCTACTTCGGTTGTCATGAGGTATAAGAATGATACTTTGGCCGTCAGTTCTACAATCTAAACACTGATCATCCCTTGCATCCTCGTTTGAGCTAAATTGGTGGTTCTTTTCGAGTGCACATATGATCGCACCCCACATTGGGGAAGGAGATTGGGAAATTTTGAAAAAGGGAGAAAAGAGAAAAGCAAAAATGCCAAAAGGAAAAGAGGGAATCACAAATTGGAGAAATTTGAATCTATTTGGGTTTCAATTTTTGGGAAAAAAGAAAGGGAAGAGATTTGTCCGCGTGGATCGCCAACGTTTCACAAATATGGATGAACAAGGGTTTTCCTCAATCAGTTAATTCAGATACATGCCAAAAATTTCTCATTAATGAAAATTTCTTTTCAGAGTTAATGTAGAGAACGGAATTAAAGTCAGGCCCTCTTCTTTTCCGATCAAGCATTCTATCTCTAGTTATCCCTTTTGAGCCTTCAGAATAAAATACTTCGTTTGGCAACCCCTGAGAATCGCAAACCCCACACTGGGGCAAGTTGGGTTGAAAAGAAAATTTCAAGAAGTGAAAAGTGAAAAGTTTCAAAATCAAAAGGCAAAGGAAGAAAAGAGAACCTCAGTTCAAAAATGAACTGGGGCACAATTTTGTGAAAGTTCAAAAATGGCCAAAAGCCGAAAAATCAAAAAAGAAAGAAAATGAAAGAGAAAAAGCCTCAATTGAGCAAAAACTGGGGCAAATTCTGATTTAACCCTAAAATAGGGTTGACGCAACAATGCGATCTCAGATTCTTCAAACCACTCTTGAAATCTGCTTTCAAGCCTTAACTTTTCTAAACACCCCACCTGACCCCATTACAAAAGCCGAAAGTCCTGACTTCTGTTCTTTGCAATGGCCCTGTTAAAAAATTTTTCTGATGCCGGAAAATTTTAGCTGTATTTCTAAATTGCTTGAATATGAGGTTGACGCTACTCACCATGTGAAAACCCATCAGCTCGAGGGAAAGGGAAAAGAGGCAAAAAGCAAAGAAAGAAAAGTAAATGCAAGAAAATGCAGAAAATTCGACGCTGAAGTCTCTGGTGAGTGATGAGAAAAATGCAAACAAAGTCTGAGATATTTTGATTTCAAAATAGGGGCAATTTTAGAAAAATGCGATCTATGGTGCAATATCCTTGAAAGTCTTTAACTATCGTTTTCAAGCCACATTACAAGCTAATAAAGTCCATCGTTGACTTATTCTTTCATGACAATCCGAAGTGAGGATCATGCTCATAAGGAATTCATCAAATCATTTGTGATCATAAGGGCATAACCCGTTTCCACATGTTTAGCTATCACTTCTGTCCATACGTTACAAGCCTAGAAAGCTTGTATGTTGACTAAGTTTTCTTGAAAATAAGGGTAACAAACTCTTTGCTTTCACTAAGATGTGACATTGAATGGATTACATACAACTGGGGCACAAAAATGAGACAGATTCTTATCTCCCATTTCCTTAGCCAGTTCAAAAATAGAGTCATGTGATTGGTCCTGAAAAGATGAGTCAACCAGAAGTGGTGACCCATTAAGCACCAATGCTACAAGTAAGGAAGAAGTCTTCTTAAATTTGGTGTTATTTCGAGGAATTCATCATGAAATTTCTGCATGAGTTCAAACTTGACGATTAAAGTTTCTTCACATTGTTGTATATGTGCACTCTTTTCTAAATAAAAGTGTGGTTTTTCTTTGTTCAAGTAAATGGGAAATCATCTAAACCAATTTTTGCAATCAAATGGGCCCAAACTGGGGCAAAATTTTTATTTGCAGAATTTCGCAAAATAAGCCCACACAGGGGCAAATATTTTTGTAGTCCAATTGAGGATTTCGTCCAAGAATCAAAATAATGCATTTTTCAAATCAGTCACGCTCATTGGAGTGCACGTAAGCCCTGTGCAGGTATTCACAGTTGAAGTCGACAAAAAGCATCTGGCGATGTGGAAGGCCGATGCCGAAGAAAGAGAAGAAAGAAGGGAAAAGGGCCCTACACTGGGGCAAATTATTTTTGGGAAAAAGATTCTCTCGAAAAATCAGAAAAATTCAAAAAATCAAAAAAAACAAGTTCAAAATTTTGTTTCTTGGAAAATCAAATTTAATTTCTTGTATTTTGACGAATCAAATTCAATTTCTTCACCAATTGGATGGCAGGATTGGGTCTTATCCCACTGACCATTCTAAAAATCACGTTGGGCCTGGATTTCGTGCCGCCAACATTTCAAAAATCACGTTGGGCCTGGACTTTGTGCCGCCAACTTCACAAAATCACGTTGGGCCTGGACTTCGTGCCGCCAACATTTCAAAAATCAAATTGGGACCGGGTTTCATCCCGCCAATCTCGGCAGGACCGGGTATAATCCCGCTGACCGCTTTTTATCAAATTGGGACCGGGTTTCATCCCGCCAATCTCGGCAGGACCGGGTATAATCCCGCTGACCGCTTTTTATCAAATTGGGACCGGGTTTCATCCCGCCAATCTCGGCAGGACCGGGTATAATCCCGCTGACCGCTTTTTATCAAATTGGGACCGGGTTTCATCCCGCCAATCTCGGCAGGACCGGGTATAATCCCGCTGACCGCTTTTTATCAAATTGGGACCGGGTTTCATCCCGCCAATCTCGGCAGGACCGGGTATAATCCCGCTGACCGCTTTTTATCAAATTGGGACCGGGTTTCATTCCGCCAATCTCGACAGGACCGGGTATAATCCCGCTGACCGCTTTTTATCAAATTGGGACCGGGTTTCATCCCGCCAACCTCGGCAGGATCGGGTATTATCCCACTGGTCGATCATCATGGCAGGTTCGGGTTTAATCCCACTGACCAATTCATTACTGGGGCAAATCTGTGGATACATTTTCAAATAAAGTCTTATACAGTTTTCTTCATACAATCCCATTTGAATTTTCTATCTCTAGTCAATCCCAAATTTACATTTCTGACCGGGTCTATCCCGTGGGTCTATCCCAATTTTAAATGTCGGTCCGGGTCTATCCCGTGGGTCTATCCCAATTTTAAAATTTCTGTCCGGGTCTATCCCGTGGGTCTATCCCAATTTAAATTTCTGTCCGGGTCTATCCCGTGGGCCTATCCCAATTTTAAAATTTCTGTCCGGGTCTATCCCGTGGGTCTATCCCAATTTAAATTTCTGTCCGGGTCAGTCCCGTTTAAATTCTTGTTCGGGTCAGTCCCGTTTTAAATTTCTTGTCTCAGTCAAGTCCTTGTTAAAATTTTCTTTCAAAAGAGGTCAGTCCTCATTTTCAAAAATGGCAGTCGTTCGAGTCATTCGTGACCGAATGACACAGGTAAGTATTTGGTGTCTACTTCTTTGTCTCAAGTTTTTCCAAAACTCAGACAAAGAGGGGCAAACTGTAGACACCAAATTTTTGGTGTAATTTCATTTACTTTTTATTCCTAGTTTTTTTATTTGTCGTGTTAGCTTTTTAATTTTTAGTTTCTAGTTTTATTTTTATCTTTAAGTTTTTAGTATAGAATCTTCGAAAAGAAAAAAAAGCATTCAAAAAAATATGATTTAGTCATTTGTAAATTAGATTCAATGCTTTCTTGAAAGTGAAAAAAAAAAAAGAAAAAAGTGAAAAAATGATGAAAAAGGAAAATGTAGAAAAAGATTGAAAAATGGCCATTTTTGTTGTTTTTAGTTGTTTAGTTTTTTAAATTATTTTCATTATTATTATTATTATTATTACCTGGTTTTTGGCAATTTGTTATTATTATTATTATTTATATTTTTATTAATTTTTGTATTAGTGTTTTTCAAAAAAAAAAAAAAAAAAAAAAAAATACGCGACATGGTTGCTGCGTTTTTCGCAGCTTTGCAAGGAGGGGCTTCGGGCAGACCTGGGGCTGCAAATACAAGAGAAAGGACAGAGGTTTAGGGCGAGCGGGATATAAATAGAAAAGAGGAAGCTATAGCCGCAAAGGGGGCTGACGGGATAGAACAAAAAAAAAACACAGCAAGGGAAAGGGGGGAGGATTGAGGAGAGAGTTACGGGAAGAAAGAGTAAGAACGGCTAAGGAGAGAAAAACTGGAGAGGAGAAAGATCTTGAGAGCAAGGAAGAGACCATAGGAAGAAATGACGGTTGGGCTAAGCAGAAAGAGAACGGAGGAGAGAAACGAGAACGGAGGGGTTTCCATTTGAGAGTTTTGAAAGACCAAAAGAGAGAGACAACTGAGATAGAGTGAAATAGAAAGAAGAGGTGACGGCGTAAAAGGGAGGCCGCAATAGGAGAGGAGAGGATAAGAGTAAGGGATCGGATGAGCAGGAAAATTGACAGGATAGCTTGCTCTGAGGTGACCGAAATCATCTCCAAGTCCAATAGATCGAAGCCTAAAACCGCTGCGGAAAAATTTCTGGGCTTCGTTCCAGCAATGTCCATGTCTTACTTGAAACGCCTTGCCTTCATTTGATCACGCTAGCACCCTCAATTCGGTCGGATCGCAGTTGCAAGCTCCAGACCAGCCGAGGCAGAAATTTCTGCTGCGAAGTTTCTTTGGTTCGTTCAAGTGAACGTCGAGCCCACCTTGGGGAATTTCCACGTTCGTTTGAGGCCCAAGGCCGTTGAAAGGTATCCCATGTTTCCAAGCGTAACAAGCATGCCAAAATGTTGTTTCATTCGTTCCTGCCGTTTGCATTCCTCTTGCTGTTTCCATCTAGAGATTTCTCTCCATGTTTTCTTGTGATTGTATGCATTATTCGTGTGAATGAGTTTGGGTATGGTTGAGGGTTGTATGAAGGTCCTACCTTTGTTTCTGAATTTGGCTATTTGGATAAAAATGATTGCTGCAAACTAATCCACGAAGTGCGGAATTTTTTTTTCCTCTTTCTCGGTTTGCTGAGGTGGGTTTTAAGCCATGGAAATTTCTGTTTTCTTGTGTTTTGCTGTAAAAGGAGTAGATCAATGCTTGAGAATATTCGACTAATGTTGGACTTCTTTGTTTGAGCAAGTTTGCCGAATGTTTTGCTTCCATGTTTTCCTTATCTCTTCTGGTTTGTTGGAAGGAGGATTCTCGGTGGTGTCTCGGTGATTTTTTGCTAGGAGATTAGAGAGGACGTTGAATTGATTGGCCTTGTTGAGTAATGTCTTTTGGGTCCATTTTTCATGGCACAACATTCATGTAAATCTTGGCATTGGTGAACCCAAAGAGCTGTAGAAAGTTTCAATTGCAGGAGAATGTTTTCAGTTGCATAATGTTTTCTTCATTACTTTTGCTGCATTTTATGCTCAGTTTTGGAATAGATCTCTTGAGATATAGATGATTCTGTTTGAGATCAACAACATGAGATGTGAGTCATGGCATAGAGAAGGGGGGATTTGGGGGATAAATCTTTTGAAATATCGTGTTGTTCGCAAGCATGCTTCGGCTGCTTAGGGAAACATTCGGCAAGTCTTGTTGCTGAAATCTTATGCTCATATGTTGCATGAAACTTGCATGAATCTCTCTTAGGATCTGCTTTGTTAAGAAGTGTTTTATACATTTTTCAATTAGAGTTAGCTCAAATTTTGTTTGTTGAAGGATTATAGATGAAGTTTGCGGCTGGAATTTGTAGCCTTTTGTTGCAGAAAATCTTCATCAGAAATGTTTTCTTGTTGCAGACCATCCCACGTAGCTTGCATGTTTTTTTGCATGAGAATAACCCCTGAAAATTACACTTTAACCCCTCAAGTTCCTCCTTGACCCACTATGACCCAGAAATTGGAAGGATTAATCAATTTAGCCCATGAGATTTTGCAGCAATGCTACAAAGACCCGTTTGCCTTTCAATCGTTTGCATCCAAGTTCTAAAGTGTTTGCAATCTGAGCTATTACTCGCTTTTGTCTTTGCCCTTTGAAGTTCTTGAAAGTGTTTCATTAAGCTTGAGTGCTTTGTTAATATTTGCAATTTGGTCCTTGACGGCTTTAATTTTACAACTTCATTGCTTGTTTGTTTCGATTTATTAATATGCTTTGTTTCAATTGAATTTAAATCATAACTTTAGGGACTTTATGGCTAAGTGAGCTTTGTTTTGCCCATTTCCTTTAATTTTTCTTAAATAAAGTGGTGCCTTGACCTTTTTATTATTTTGGAGGGTAATTGAATAATTTCACCTCATTGGGGCGTCAAGTCGAGGGAGGTACACTCTATCCCTCATTTGCACTACATTTGATCTTACGTGCTCCTACGTGTTATGTGAATATGCATGCCTACCTCGCTTTCCTACCTCCTTGCGTGCATTTACTTGCTTTTTACTTTTATTTAAGTTTTTATGGGGTATGTGTACACCTCTTGGCTTGTAATAGATAGGGCTCGGAGAGCATCTTGTCCATTTCCCCCTTCCCCTTTATGCTTTTATGGGGTATGCGTACACCTCTTGGCTTGTAATAGATAGTGCTCGGAGAGTATCTGGTCCACTTCCCCTTCCCCTTGGTTGCTTGTGTTTGTTGCTACATGTTTAATTGCTTTATTAGGCTCTTGCATCTAGTCGAGCATGCTAAATGCTATGTGCTATGTGTTTACGAGTATTTTGGCATGTCTACTTGCTTTCATAGCCATGAATGAATGGAATGGATGAATGTACGTTTCCGCTAGTCCAACGCTAGTCGGAATTCATAGAATGGGCTAGTCCAACGCTAGACCCTTAGGGATTTCCCCTCGTTAGCACATCATTTGCTTGTTCACCACATATCATGCATTTTTCTTAGTTTTATCACTTGGCATGCTCCTCGAACCCCCCTTTTCCTTCATTTTAGGATTTTTTGCATTTCATGCTAGTTACAGGGTTCATTTGCTTGAGAGTCCCCTTAAATATGGGATATAGACGAGTGTGGCTTTTTCTAAAGCCTTAGCACGCTTATATCCTCTCTATAAAAGGGCAAATTGAGTCACGATTTAGGTCTCCCCGTCCCAATATGCATGAATTCCCTAGGCTCATGCATTCTAAGTCCACTCCATCATTACACTTTCACTTTTTCTCTCATTTGCACACGTACACCTTTTTATCCTTTCACTTGCACATGAACACTTTTCCTCCCATTTTTGCACACGTGCACCCTTGAGTTTCTTCACTTGCACACGAACACTTTTATCATTACTTGCACACATGCACTTCATATTATCATTTCACATACCGTACATCGCCCACTCACGAGCACACTTTCATTTACATATTTATTTTCTTTTATTACTTTTTCAAACTCACATTGCACGCATGCATTCCATTCATTTGCATCCCACTTGCATTATTCGTGACTTCTTCAAAGGATTGGTATTGGGCTTCACAATTAATGTGATTGGCACCACTCAACCTTTGAAGGGAAATTTCCCCCAATTCCCCTAGGTCTAGGGTTTGCATTCATGTAGGGCACTCAAATGTAATAAATTCTTTGGTTAAAACAAGAAAATCTTTGATTAAATCAACGCAACTAGCCTTGGCTAGGTCAAAGGGGTGCCTTGGATTCTATCCTTGCCTTCCCCTTTGTCAAACGTGACTCCCGAACCTTTTTCTTTGGTTTACGTAGACTAGGAGTCGTTTTAAAAAGGGTTTATTACTACTTGACTTTAAAAACTCATTTTTGGGTGACTTGGTACACCTTAAACCATTACCAAGTGGCGACTCCAAACTTTTCATTTCAAAACCCTTTTTAAAACTATTTTTTGGCCAAATCGTCGCTTTCCAAAGTCCCATGGCCTTTACTTTTACTTTGCACACGTTCACACACCACACTTCACACCCATACATTCGACGATCGAAAAGTGGGGCGCGACAGTTGGCGACTCCACTGGGGACATTCGAGAGTCCGAGCAAATTTGATTTAATCAACCTTTTCCTTCTTTTAACCTTTTCATATATTACATTTGGGTGTTTTAGGGTTGCATTTTTTTTCCCTTTTAGGATTTTGCATCACTCGCGTCTCAAACCAATCCCTCGACTCATGACTGTATGTTTGGATGTATGTTTATTTATTTATCTCGCGCTTGCATTGCATTTGGGAGGGGGTGTGTCACCTTTAGAGCCTCGCGTGGTTCTCAACCCCTTCCCTCAAATTAGGGGAACACTTCATACGTGCATATTTACTTGCTTTATCCCATTTTATTTGTATTTTCGTGGGCGCCATCCCACACCGCCTTGTAGGATTAGGATCGATTGCCTTGGGTAGGCGGCTGGTGTGCTCTGCGCCCATAGCGCTACCTAAGGGATCACTCGAGCCACCGATCAAAGGCCCTGGGAGTGATGACCCTTCGCCTTTAGGTCTGAAGGCTTGGGAGCCGAGACTTATCGAGTCTAGTTGCATTAGTGAGCCCCAGCCTCATGCATCCATGTTAGAGTTTGCCTAGGTTAGAGTCAGCCTCACCCTTTTAAGCACGATAGGCACGAGGGAGGGGGTTCCACCCCTTTTACTTGCTTTTATTATATTTCTTTTCTTAATTGCTCCTAATGTGTTATGTGTACTATCAATTGCACTAACCATTTCTTTTGTTTTCTTGGCTTGCATTCATTTGCCTTAGCAATAAGAGGCCTTTTTGGCACTCTTTTAGTGACTCACCCACTAGATAGCTCACATGTCTAAATTTCAGTCTTTGCACTTACTTTTCAGTAAGTACATTTCATTTTTATACTTTTTCCCCCTGTTGCATTATTTATATCCTTTAGGCCATGTTTGTCACATGTTTATATCGCTTTAATAAAATGGCATCATGCATAAACCCTAGAAAGGGAATGCCATTTAGGGGATCCCGTGTTAGGAATGAACCCCCCCCATGTCTCGGATATATAATCCAAATGAGACTTGCACGTTTACCTTTCTCGTACCATCCGAAGGGGTAGTGCACAAGGTAAGGTAGGATCCGATCGTTTTCATAGAGTGATTTTTGGAATATGAGCATCTAATAATCACTTTTTGGCCATTTTCTCAAAATTGGTAAAATTCCCTTGCGTAAAAGGACATTAATTCGAAGAAAATTCACAAATGATTCCTCATTGTTGAGACGATAAATATAGAGGCCAAATTTTGATTTTAGAAGCTCATGGACCAAGGCATTGTAATGATTTCTTGAAACCACCCAGTGGGCGAATAATTCAATCGATTTTTGAACAAATCATCCATCTTATCCAATCCATTTTTTTCAATTCATTCAATTTTAGTACAATCTAATCATTTTTGAATAAATTCATTTCAATTCATTTGACCAATTTACCCTTTTTAGGGTCATCCGGTCGATTCTTCAATAAATCATCAATATCATTTGACCAATTTACCCTTTTTAGGGTCATTCGGTCGATTTTGAATAAATCGTCAATTCATTTGACCATTTTACCCTTTTTAGGGTCATCTGTTCAATTTTGAATAAATCGTCAAGTCACTTGATCAATTTACCCTTTTTAGGGTCTTTTGACCAATTTACCCTTTACCGTTTTTAAGGTCATTCGGCCGATTTTTGAATAAATCCCTAATTCAATTTCATTCATTTGACCAATTTACCCATTTTTAGGGCAACCGAGCCGATTTTGAATAAATCAAGTTTCGTTCAATCTATTTGATCAATTTACCCTTTTTAGGGTGATCTGATTTATTTCGGATAAATTTCATTCAATTCATTTGACCTGTTTCCCTTTTAGGGTAATTCGGTCGATTTTAAATAAATTGTCAATTTCATTCAACCCATTTGCCCTATTAGGATTTCATTGTCAAATTCCAAATTGGGAGATCTAGTCAATTTTGAAAAATCGTCCATTGCATCAGATCATTTGATCAATTAGGGTTTTGACCCGTAATTCACTGAGAAAATTTGTTAAAACGAATTCCAATCTTTTCGATGGGAGGTTCGTCAAGGTCAAACCCGTGCCTTTTGCAAATCAAAGGTGATCAATCTATTCGGACGTTGACCTCATTTTGACAAATCTCTCGTCACCCCAATTGACCAAATTCTTTCAAAATTATTTTTCACTCCATGATTTGATCAGATCCATCAGGTATTGTATAGTGCCTGCTCTGGAGGATTGCATTTTCATGCTAGGCCTACCCTTGGCATAGAAGGGTTCTCCCATAGGACATGCATACCGATTTTGCAGTTTTGCCTACTAACTCGGGGTATTTTTCTTTTGTTTCCCCCCTCCCCTGCATTCATAAAAATATTTCAATAAGACGAAAATGTTCTTTTATAACTGATGATAATTTTAATCCAATAAAGTTTGGAGATTACAAGTGTTATTTGATTCTTGGGCGGATCCTACGATGAAAACCCTCTGAGAGATGTTGTAATTGTTTTCCAAAGGGAAATTTTGTATATTTGAAAAGGAGACAAAAAGTGTATATGTGGAGTTCTTTACAAGTTTTTCTCTTCGCACTTGTATCGTAATTGAATGAGAAAATTGGTTTCAAACTTTTTCAGCAATAATCTTTTTGGACAATCATTGTTTTGTGTATATTTATGTACATTTCATTCTTTATTCTTATTCATTGGAGATTTCATGATGAATTTTAAGAAATAAGACTAAATTGGGATTTTTTCAACCTCCGACCTGAAAATTCACAATAAGAGTGTTCAGAATTAAAAGAGGTCATTCAGAAGGCCCTATGAGATACCTTTCTCCTTCACTTAATTCCAAAATAAAATCAGTCACATTGATTGATAAATTGTAAATTGGGGCAACTTTTGCTTGAAAATGTTCAAGATGTCCAATCTGGTTCAATCACATCTAAGTGAAAGCAAAAATGTGCATTGTTCTTATTTGTTTGGGAAATTTGGAATGATACTTCAAGCATTCGTTTCATTACCTATACAGATTTTTATCATTTGCTCTCCCATTTGAGCTTCTAAAAGAATAATTTCGTTTCAAATAAGGGTCTTAATGATCACTACCCTTCATTGAAAATTTTCAAATATCAAAAGAAGAATGGATTTTCAATGACCATTTCGCTACTTCGGTTGTCATGAGGTATAAGAATGATACTTTGGCCGTCAGTTCTACAATCTAAACACTGATCATCCCTTGCATCCTCGTTTGAGCTAAATTGGTGGTTCTTTTCGAGTGCACATATGATCGCACCCCACATTGGGGAAGGAGATTGGGAAATTTTGAAAAAGGGAGAAAAGAGAAAAGCAAAAATGCCAAAAGGAAAAGAGGGAATCACAAATTGGAGAAATTTGAATCTATTTGGGTTTCAATTTTTGGGAAAAAAGAAAGGGAAGAGATTTGTCCGCGTGGATCGCCAACGTTTCACAAATATGGATGAACAAGGGTTTTCCTCAATCAGTTAATTCAGATACATGCCAAAAATTTCTCATTAATGAAAATTTCTTTTCAGAGTTAATGTAGAGAACGGAATTAAAGTCAGGCCCTCTTCTTTTCCGATCAAGCATTCTATCTCTAGTTATCCCTTTTGAGCCTTCAGAATAAAATACTTCGTTTGGCAACCCCTGAGAATCGCAAACCCCACACTGGGGCAAGTTGGGTTGAAAAGAAAATTTCAAGAAGTGAAAAGTGAAAAGTTTCAAAATCAAAAGGCAAAGGAAGAAAAGAGAACCTCAGTTCAAAAATGAACTGGGGCACAATTTTGTGAAAGTTCAAAAATGGCCAAAAGCCGAAAAATCAAAAAAGAAAGAAAATGAAAGAGAAAAAGCCTCAATTGAGCAAAAACTGGGGCAAATTCTGATTTAACCCTAAAATAGGGTTGACGCAACAATGCGATCTCAGATTCTTCAAACCACTCTTGAAATCTGCTTTCAAGCCTTAACTTTTCTAAACACCCCACCTGACCCCATTACAAAAGCCGAAAGTCCTGACTTCTGTTCTTTGCAATGGCCCTGTTAAAAAATTTTTCTGATGCCGGAAAATTTTAGCTGTATTTCTAAATTGCTTGAATATGAGGTTGACGCTACTCACCATGTGAAAACCCATCAGCTCGAGGGAAAGGGAAAAGAGGGAAAAAGCAAAGAAAGAAAAGTAAATGCAAGAAAATGCAGAAAATTCGACGCTGAAGTCTCTGGTGAGTGATGAGAAAAATGCAAACAAAGTCTGAGATATTTTGATTTCAAAATAGGGGCAATTTTAGAAAAATGCGATCTATGGTGCAATATCCTTGAAAGTCTTTAACTATCGTTTTCAAGCCACATTACAAGCTAATAAAGTCCATCGTTGACTTATTCTTTCATGACAATCCGAAGTGAGGATCATGCTCATAAGGAATTCATCAAATCATTTGTGATCATAAGGGCATAACCCGTTTCCACATGTTTAGCTATCACTTCTGTCCATACGTTACAAGCCTAGAAAGCTTGTATGTTGACTAAGTTTTCTTGAAAATAAGGGTAACAAACTCTTTGCTTTCACTAAGATGTGACATTGAATGGATTACATACAACTGGGGCACAAAAATGAGACAGATTCTTATCTCCCATTTCCTTAGCCAGTTCAAAAATAGAGTCATGTGATTGGTCCTGAAAAGATGAGTCAACCAGAAGTGGTGACCCATTAAGCACCAATGCTACAAGTAAGGAAGAAGTCTTCTTAAATTTGGTGTTATTTCGAGGAATTCATCATGAAATTTCTGCATGAGTTCAAACTTGACGATTAAAGTTTCTTCACATTGTTGTATATGTGCACTCTTTTCTAAATAAAAGTGTGGTTTTTCTTTGTTCAAGTAAATGGGAAATCATCTAAACCAATTTTTGCAATCAAATGGGCCCAAACTGGGGCAAAATTTTTATTTGCAGAATTTCGCAAAATAAGCCCACACAGGGGCAAATATTTTTGTAGTCCAATTGAGGATTTCGTCCAAGAATCAAAATAATGCATTTTTCAAATCAGTCACGCTCATTGGAGTGCACGTAAGCCCTGTGCAGGTATTCACAGTTGAAGTCGACAAAAAGCATCTGGCGATGTGGAAGGCCGATGCCGAAGAAAGAGAAGAAAGAAGGGAAAAGGGCCCTACACTGGGGCAAATTATTTTTGGGAAAAAGATTCTCTCGAAAAATCAGAAAAATTCAAAAAATCAAAAAAAACAAGTTCAAAATTTTGTTTCTTGGAAAATCAAATTTAATTTCTTGTATTTTGACGAATCAAATTCAATTTCTTCACCAATTGGATGGCAGGATTGGGTCTTATCCCACTGACCATTCTAAAAATCACGTTGGGCCTGGATTTCGTGCCGCCAACATTTCAAAAATCACGTTGGGCCTGGACTTTGTGCCGCCAACTTCACAAAATCACGTTGGGCCTGGACTTCGTGCCGCCAACATTTCAAAAATCAAATTGGGACCGGGTTTCATCCCGCCAATCTCGGCAGGACCGGGTATAATCCCGCTGACCGCTTTTTATCAAATTGGGACCGGGTTTCATCCCGCCAATCTCGGCAGGACCGGGTATAATCCCGCTGACCGCTTTTTATCAAATTGGGACCGGGTTTCATCCCGCCAATCTCGGCAGGACCGGGTATAATCCCGCTGACCGCTTTTTATCAAATTGGGACCGGTTTCATCCCGCCAATCTCGGCAGGACCGGGTATAATCCCGCTGACCGCTTTTTATCAAATTGGGACCGGGTTTTCATCCCGCCAATCTCGGCAGGACCGGGTATATCCCGCTGACCGCTTTTAGGGACGGGTTTCATCCCGGCCAACCTCGTATTATCCCACTGGTCGATCATCATGGCAGGTTCGGGTTTAATCCCACTGACCAATTCATTACTGGGGCAAATCTGTGGATACATTTTCAAATAAAGTCTTATACAGTTTTCTTCATACAATCCCATTTGAATTTTCTATCTCTAGTCAATCCCAAATTTACATTTCTGACCGGGTCTATCCCGTGGGTCTATCCCAATTTTAAAATTTCTGTCCGGGTCTATCCCGTGGGTCTATCCCAATTTAAATTTCTGTCCGGGTCTATCCCGTGGGCCTATCCCAATTTTAAAATTTCTGTCCGGGTCTATCCCGTGGGTCTATCCCAATTTAAATTTCTGTCCGGGTCTATCCCGTGGGTCTATCCCAATTTTAAATTTCTGTTCGGGTCAGTCCCGTTTAAATTCTTGTTCGGGTCAGTCCCGTTTAAATTCTTGTTCGGGTCAGTCCCGTTTTAAATTTCTTGTCTCAGTCAAGTCCTTGTTAAAATTTTCTTTCAAAAGAGGTCAGTCCTCATTTTCAAAAATGGCAGTCGTTCGAGTCATTCGTGACCGAATGACACAGGTAAGTATTTGGTGTCTACTTCTTTGTCTCAAGTTTTTCCAAAACTCAGACAAAGAGGGGCAAACTGTAGACACCAAATTTTTGGTGTAATTTCATTTACTTTTTATTCCTAGTTTTTTTATTTGTCGTGTTAGCTTTTTAATTTTTAGTTTCTAGTTTTATTTTTATCTTTAAGTTTTTAGTATAGAATCTTCGAAAAGAAAAAAAAGCATTCAAAAAAATATGATTTAGTCATTTGTAAATTAGATTCAATGCTTTCTTGAAAGTGAAAAAAAAAAAAGAAAAAAGTGAAAAAATGATGAAAAAGGAAAATGTAGAAAAAGATTGAAAAATGGCCATTTTTGTTGTTTTTAGTTGTTTAGTTTTTTAAATTATTTTCATTATTATTATTATTATTATTACCTGGTTTTTGGCAATTTGTTATTATTATTATTATTTATATTTTTATTAATTTTTGTATTAGTGTTTTTCAAAAAAAAAAAAAAAAAAAAAAAATACCGACATGGTTGCTGCGTTTTTCGCAGCTTTGCAAGGAGGGGCTTCGGGCAGACCTGGGGCTGCAAATACAAGAGAAAGGACAGAGGTTTAGGGCGAGCGGGATATAAATAGAAAAGAGGAAGCTATAGCCGCAAAGGGGGCTGACGGGATAGAACAAAAAAAACACAGCAAGGGAAAGGGGGGAGGATTGAGGAGAGAGTTACGGGAAGAAAGAGTAAGAACGGCTAAGGAGAGAAAAACTGGAGAGGAGAAAGATCTTGAGAGCAAGGAAGAGACCATAGGAAGAAATGACGGTTGGGCTAAGCAGAAAGAGAACGGAGGAGAGAAACGAGAACGGAGGGGTTTCCATTTGAGAGTTTTGAAAGACCAAAAGAGAGAGACAACTGAGATAGAGTGAAATAGAAAGAAGAGGTGACGGCGTAAAAGGGAGGCCGCAATAGGAGAGGAGAGGATAAGAGTAAGGGATCGGATGAGCAGGAAAATTGACAGGATAGCTTGCTCTGAGGTGACCGAAATCATCTCCAAGTCCAATAGATCGAAGCCTAAAACCGCTGCGGAAAAATTTCTGGGCTTCGTTCCAGCAATGTCCATGTCTTACTTGAAACGCCTTGCCTTCATTTGATCACGCTAGCACCCTCAATTCGGTCGGATCGCAGTTGCAAGCTCCAGACCAGCCGAGGCAGAAATTTCTGCTGCGAAGTTTCTTTGGTTCGTTCAAGTGAACGTCGAGCCCACCTTGGGGAATTTCCACGTTCGTTTGAGGCCCAAGGCCGTTGAAAGGTATCCCATGTTTCCAAGCGTAACAAGCATGCCAAAATGTTGTTTCATTCGTTCCTGCCGTTTGCATTCCTCTTGCTGTTTCCATCTAGAGATTTCTCTCCATGTTTTCTTGTGATTGTATGCATTATTCGTGTGAATGAGTTTGGGTATGGTTGAGGGTTGTATGAAGGTCCTACCTTGTTTCTGAATTTGGCTATTTGGATAAAAATGATTGCTGCAAACTAATCCACGAAGTGCGGAATTTTTTTTTTCCTCTTTCTCGGTTTGCTGAGGTGGGTTTTAAGCCATGGAAATTTCTGTTTTCTTGTGTTTTGCTGTAAAAGGAGTAGATCAATGCTTGAGAATATTCGATTAATGTTGGACTTCTTTGTTTGAGCAAGTTTGCCGAATGTTTTGCTTCCATGTTTTCCTTATCTCTTCTGGTTTGTTGGAAGGAGGATTCTCGGTGGTGTCTCGGTGATTTTTTGCTAGGAGATTAGAGAGGACGTTGAATTGATTGGCCTTGTTGAGTAATGTCTTTTGGGTCCATTTTTCATGGCACAACATTCATGTAAATCTTGGCATTGGTGAACCCAAAGAGCTGTAGAAAGTTTCAATTGCAGGAGAATGTTTTCAGTTGCATAATGTTTTCTTCATTACTTTTGCTGCATTTTATGCTCAGTTTTGGAATAGATCTCTTGAGATATAGATGATTCTGTTTGAGATCAACAACATGAGATGTGAGTCATGGCATAGAGAAGGGGGGATTTGGGGGATAAATCTTTTGAAATATCGTGTTGTTCGCAAGCATGCTTCGGCTGCTTAGGGAAACATTCGGCAAGTCTTGTTGCTGAAATCTTATGCTCATATGTTGCATGAAACTTGCATGAATCTCTCTTAGGATCTGCTTTGTTAAGAAGTGTTTTATACATTTTTCAATTAGAGTTAGCTCAAATTTTGTTTGTTGAAGGATTATAGATGAAGTTTGCGGCTGGAATTTGTAGCCTTTTGTTGCAGAAAATCTTCATCAGAAATGTTTTCTTGTTGCAGACCATCCCACGTAGCTTGCATGTTTTTTTGCATGAGAATAACCCCTGAAAATTACACTTTAACCCCTCAAGTTCCTCCTTGACCCACTATGACCCAGAAATTGGAAGGATTAATCAATTTAGCCCATGAGATTTTGCAGCAATGCTACAAAGACCCGTTTGCCTTTCAATCGTTTGCATCCAAGTTCTAAAGTGTTTGCAATCTGAGCTATTACTCGCTTTTGTCTTTGCCCTTTGAAGTTCTTGAAAGTGTTTCATTAAGCTTGAGTGCTTTGTTAATATTTGCAATTTGGTCCTTGACGGCTTTAATTTTACAACTTCATTGCTTGTTTGTTTCGATTTATTAATATGCTTTGTTTCAATTGAATTTAAATCATAACTTTAGGGACTTTATGGCTAAGTGAGCTTTGTTTTGCCCATTTCCTTTAATTTTTCTTAAATAAAGTGGTGCCTTGACCTTTTTATTATTTTGGAGGGTAATTGAATAATTTCACCTCATTGGGGCGTCAAGTCGAGGGAGGTACACTCTATCCCTCATTTGCACTACATTTGATCTTACGTGCTCCTACGTGTTATGTGAATATGCATGCCTACCTCGCTTTCCTACCTCCTTGCGTGCATTTACTTGCTTTTTACTTTTATTTAAGTTTTTATGGGGTATGTGTACACCTCTTGGCTTGTAATAGATAGGGCTCGGAGAGCATCTTGTCCATTTCCCCCTTCCCCTTTATGCTTTTATGGGGTATGCGTACACCTCTTGGCTTGTAATAGATAGTGCTCGGAGAGTATCTGGTCCACTTCCCCTTCCCCTTGGTTGCTTGTGTTTGTTGCTACACGTTTAATTGCTTTATTAGGCTCTTGCATCTAGTCGAGCATGCTAAATGCTATGTGCTATGTGTTTACGAGTATTTTGGCATGTCTACTTGCTTTCATAGCCATGAATGAATGGAATGGATGAATGTACGTTTCCGCTAGTCCAACGCTAGTCGGAATTCATAGAATGGGCTAGTCCAACGCTAGACCCTTAGGGATTTCCCCTCGTTAGCACATCATTTGCTTGTTCACCACATATCATGCATTTTTCTTAGTTTTATCACTTGGCATGCTCCTCGAACCCCCCTTTTCCTTCATTTTAGGATTTTTTGCATTTCATGCTAGTTACAGGGTTCATTTGCTTGAGAGTCCCCTTAAATATGGGATATAGACGAGTGTGGCTTTTTCTAAAGCCTTAGCACGCTTATATCCTCTCTATAAAAGGGCAAATTGAGTCACGATTTAGGTCTCCCCGTCCCAATATGCATGAATTCCCTAGGCTCATGCATTCTAAGTCCACTCCATCATTACACTTTCACTTTTTCTCTCATTTGCACACGTACACCTTTTTATCCTTTCACTTGCACATGAACACTTTTCCTCCCATTTTTGCACACGTGCACCCTTGAGTTTCTTCACTTGCACACGAACACTTTTATCATTACTTGCACACATGCACTTCATATTATCATTTCACATACCGTACATCGCCCACTCACGAGCACACTTTCATTTACATATTTATTTTCTTTTATTACTTTTTCAAACTCACATTGCACGCATGCATTCCATTCATTTGCATCCCACTTGCATTATTCGTGACTTCTTCAAAGGATTGGTATTGGGCTTCACAATTAATGTGATTGGCACCACTCAACCTTTGAAGGGAAATTTCCCCCAATTCCCCTAGGTCTAGGGTTTGCATTCATGTAGGGCACTCAAATGTAATAAATTCTTTGGTTAAAACAAGAAAATCTTTGATTAAATCAACGCAACTAGCCTTGGCTAGGTCAAATGGGTGCCTTGGATTCTATCCTTGCCTTCCCCTTTGTCAAACGTGACTCCCGAACCTTTTTCTTTGGTTTACGTAGACTAGGAGTTGTTTTAAAAAGGGTTTATCACTACTTGACTTTAAAACTCATTTTTTGGGTGACTTGGTACACCTTAAACCATTACCAAGTGGCGACTCCAAACTTTTCATTTCAAAACCCTTTTTAAAACTATTTTTTGGCCAAATCGTCGCTTTCCAAAGTCCCATGGCCTTTACTTTTACTTTGCACACGTTCACACACCACACTTCACACACATACATTCGACGATCGAAAAGTGGGGCGCGACAACCTCATTATCTCCAATAGCCATGAAGGCCATTTGAGCTGATTCTTCTTCTTCTTCAACTTCGCCTTCGGAGTTACATTCATTCCATGTAATCTGGAAGTTGTTGAACCTTGGCTTTCGATCAGCTTTTCCATCTTTCTTTTTCTTCAGGGAGCATTCGTTTGCGTAGTGTCCAGGCTGTCCACATTCGTAGCATTTGTCCAATTGTTTCTTGTTGAATTCTTGTTTTCCTTTGTTCCTTGCGTTTGAAGACTGATTCTGGAATTGATTGCTAGGTCCTCCCCTTCTAAACTTCCTTTTATTCAAGATTCTCTTGAAGCTTTTTGTGATGAGAGCAAGATCGTTGTCATCACCATCTAAGTCTTCATCATCCAACAGAGCTGGATCATCTTCACCTTGAGCTGCCTTTAGAGCTATGTTTCTCTTTGCTCTCGCGTCCTCTTCCTCCTGCACTTTAGTTTTCAACTTCAACTCATAGGAGGTTAGTGAGTTAATGAGAGATTCAATAGGCACAGAATTCAAATCCTTAGCCTCCTCTATTGCAGTCACTTTACTTTTTCATTCTTTGCCCAACGCATTGAGAATTATTCTGTTTTTCTCTCCCAAGGTGTACTCTTTGCCCAACACCTCAAGATCTTTGATCAAGTCATTGAACCTGCAATACATTTTGTCAATATCCTCAAGAGGTTCTATTTTAAATGATTCATACTTTGTGACCAAGATAGACTTTTTCTGTTCTCTCACGTTGAATTTCTCTTAGTTTATCCCACATTTCTTTGGCAGATTTACATCCTTTTACTCTAATTGATTCATTTGAGTCTAAGGCACTATAAAGAACATTCATGGCTTTGACATTCAATGTGAGATTGGTTCTATCATGAGCATTCAACTCAGCTCTTGTTTTAGACCGAAACAAACCTGTATCTGCATCAAGAATGTTAGCATTATGCGGTCCTTCATTCACAATAAATCATAACTCAATATCAATTGATCGCAAAAAGATAATCATTCTTTCTTTCCAATTAACATAATTAGAACCATTAAACATGGGAGGCCTAGTAACAGATTGCCCCTCAACAAACATGGCATGATTGGTTGTCATCTTTACTCCAAACCGTTTGAACTTAATCTCTAGGAGATCAAGCTCTGATACCAATTGTAAGGCCCAAAGACAACCTAAGAGGGGGGTGATTTAGGTTGATTAAAAACTTAATTGAGTTTATGCACTTTTTACTTAATAAAAATTTACCTTCTTTTCTAGTAGAGATCAATCAAGTAAATTTAAAGAATAGAACAATGTTGATTAGAAATAAGGATATATATAAGCAATGAGAATTTTATTAAACAAAAAGAATAAGATAGAGTATCAAACCGATTGTCTACCAAGCTTTCCTCAAACTTGAAGACCAATCACAAAGTTGAGCACATTCTCTTTGATGAACAATAATCAACTCAATGTACAATGGAGGGATCACTTCCTCCTTGCCCCAAGCCTCTCTTAGTCAAGTTAGGAAGTTTTACTATCACTCAGATAACCCTCAACAAAGCTACACTTTTGAAAATCCCAAACACAAGAGAAGTGCTTACAAGAACTTCACACAACTAGGAGAACAAATCTTGCTTGGGAGACTATTTTCTAGCTAAAATATCTCTTTAGATCTTGTAAACAAAGTGTGTAAAAGTTCCTTTCTAGTTCAGAGTCATTTGTATTTGAAGGGGGCTAAAAATGGGCTTCATTAATGCTTCTAACGGATAAAAGGCAGATGAAGAGTCAGCTAGCCGTTGGGGCTGTCGGACGTCCGACAGATTAATCATCGTCCGATCCCATCGTCCGAAACTCACCAAGTTGTCGTTCGGACGTCCGATGGGATTTTATCGTCCTAAAGCATCTGCGTCTGAATGTCGTCCAGAGAGTCATCAAAACTTTACGAAATTTTTCGGACGTCCAACGCGATCGATATGAGTCCGAAGAGTGCGTCCGATCCTCCCGGACGTCCGATGCTTCCTCACGAGCGTCCGAAGGAGTTTCCTTCTTGATGTTCTTCATCTTTTCGGACGTCTGACATGAGTGCCCTGTTTTTGCTTCTTCTTTTGGTTGATTTTCTTTCCTTGTCACCTTTGTACCTGATTCTCTAAAAAGCAAAACACTTATATTTGAAGAGAATTTAGATAAACATTTCAAAGTGCTTTGTGATCATCAAAATCAAGAATAACATCGACTCATAAAATAAAAAGAGTTACCATGCTTTTGGATTGTCGAGTTTGGATCCAAATTAGAATATTCAAATTCCACAAAAACTTTAATATTTGATTCAAACTCAAATTGGGCTCAATCCAAGCTTATACTTAAATATATAATTATATATAAAATATGTTTAAATATTTATGAATTGTTATGAATTTAGATAAAATTATTCATATATTATGTTATAATATGTATAATTATAGATTATATATATTATTCATATACATTCTGTGTACATGTATAATGATATGTGCACGTATCAGTCCGTAATTGGACTTGAGATTAGCAAAGCTTAGGCCCATTTCACATTTAACTTAGGTTTTGTATTCAGTCCCAACTTCAGTTTGGCACTGTTAAACATAAGGATCAACAGGCTGTTTTTTTTTTCTTTTGGGTTGGAGCCCTGACATCAGTCCTGGGTGCACTCTATGATATACTCCCCCCATCCTATATATTTAGTCATATTTGGGGATATTTGCTTTTAATATATAGTACACGCCATCAAAAAATTTTTGCTTTTATTTCACTTTTACCTTTAATCATGTGTTGGTCAAAATAAAAAATAAAAAGCAATCCCATCATATTTGTCTTTATGCATTATTAATGAAGGACATAAGGGAAATTTTAGAGTATAAAGTAAATAAAAATGTCAAGTATGACAAATATTTTGGAACAGTTAAAAAAGAAAAGTATGACACTTTTGATGAAATAGAGGGAGTACTATTTTACTCCTCCAAACAAAGTGAGGTTCACCAATATTAAGTGCCAATTTGATAACATAAAAAAGTGCTGAAACTGAATTCATTCAGACATTCAGATGTTGTGCGTGTTTGATAAATAAAAATTCACCTGCTGAACTTATTAAGTGGTGCTGAATTTGTATGTATTTTTTTCAGCACAAGAATCGTAGCTGAATGCTTAATTTGATAAGAATTAAGAGATTTACTTCTACTTTATCTTATCTACCAAATATATCCCTGTTTGTTAATTATATTCAAAATCCTTATTTAATTAAACAATCTAATAATCCCTATTCAAAATCCTTATCTAATTAAACAAAACAACATGATATTCTCTATTCAAATTTTTTTTTAACAATAGTATTTTTTTGCAGTAATTTTCATCTACAAACATTTATATTTTGATATTTTTTTTTGTACAGATAAATATTATTTATGTGATGCAGCTTATCCACACACACGTGGCTTTATGACACCATATCGAAATATTAGATATTGGTTGTCTGATTTTCGAAATGCTTCTCGTCCAAGATCAAAAGAAGAACGCTATAACCAAGCACATGCAAGATTGAGAAATGTAATTGAACGTGCTTTTGGAGTATTAAAAGCTCATTTTCTCATTCTCAAAACGTGAAACCATACCCTTTTCCCACACAAAGAAACATTATCATTGTATGAATTGCTCTTCACAATCATTGTCATTTTCATACCTAACAATTTTAAATTAATTAAATCATAGGTTCTATTTCCTTTTTGGATTAAAAGACAATTTAGCTTATTAAGCATTAAGTTATGAATATTTATCAAACAGTATAAATAGATTCAGTATTAAGATTCAGACATTCATATATCTCTTTTCAGTGGTTAAAATTCAGCAAATTAATTATTTCAGTATTCAGAATTCAGAATTCAGATTCAGTGTTATCAAACGGAGCCTAAGTCTGATATTTTCTCCCCACTCTCATTTCAGTTGGAGAAAAATTTCTAATAGACTGTGATAGGATTGTAATCCAAATCATAACTGTTTCTCTCAAGATGTGGTGCTCTTGCCACACATGTCCCATCAAATTTATCATGTTTCACTCTCATCTCATGTCAGGTACATGGCACAACTAACTTAGCATTGGCTGACGAGATTACAATGGATTGAATAATTAATGCCATGCTATTTCATGTTTGTCTGAAATCATTAATGCCCACTATTTTTTTTCAAAAAAAAAAAAAAAGTTTGGCTGACGAGATTACAATGGATTGAATAATTAATGCCATGCTATTTCATGCTTGTCTGTGATAGGATTGTAATCCAAATCATGTTTGCCATGCTATTTCATGTTTGCCATGCTATTTCTAGTAGACTGTGATAGGATTGTAATCCAAATCATAACTGTTTCTGTGAGGATCCGAAAATTTTCTTATTTTCGTCATATATTACTGGTTTATTTAAATAGTTATTCACTCATCATTTTCTCCGAATTATTTAATTCGACTACTTAAAATTCATTTATATGGAAAAACGCCTCTCTTATGTTTTTAAAGCGTTTTGTTAGAAAAATTATTTTTTTTAAAAACTCGTTTAGTTCGGAACACGAATACACGTTTTTCGAGGCTACATTTGAATTGAGAGTGTATTAATTTTGGAGAAGTAAGAATGATCAATAGAAGATTAAGAAAAGTTAATTTGAGAATTAAGGAATTAACACTCGACTAATGTGAGGACTCGCAAAATTTACTTATTTAAATTTCCAATTTCTAGTTTATTTAATTATTTTACTTGGCCATTTACTCCGAATATTATTTTCTAAGCTCTTTAGACCTAATTACATGGGTCTATAACTCAATTACATTTTTAAAGTGACTCGTTTCAAAATTTAATTTTTGGAAGCTTGTTTAGTGAAAATAGTGAAAAAAGTGTTTGAAAATTTTAACCGATTGAGAGTACAATAAGTTTGAAAAATTAGAGACTTACACAATGGTCCTAAAATAGGTAATCTTATATTTAAGTGCTCAAGTGATAGTTATTAGTATTATCGTTATAAGAAATTCTTGAAAATTCCACTTTATCGTGCACAAATCGGAAGTACGCGTTTTACGCGCGCGATTAATTGAGGGACTTAAGACCATTATTTTTAGACCATTAAGAGTGAATAATAATAGTATGAATACAAGTGCATTAGAGGTTTAATACACTAGTGAAATAAACTCGAGAGGAATCGAGCACAAAACGCGCGCGTACGCGCACTATTTACGGTTGACTTTTGTGCACCTAAACTCTTAGTCTTTAAGCTTCCTTAGCAAGCTAAAAATCAAACCAAACACTCCTCTCTTTCTCACAAAGGCAGCCGGCTACAAGGAGGAACAAAAACCATCCAAAGTTGTTCAACATTCTACTCCAAATTCTTGCACCAAATCATTACCAAATCCTCTCAAATTTTAACTCTACTTAGCTTAACATTTGGAGAGTCCATTTAGCTACAAAAAAGAGGAGCTTTCCACGGTTTTTCTGAGCTGAGAAAAGGGCCAAAATTCTTCTAGGTTCATCAACCAAAGTAGGTAATGATCCACTCTCAAATTCTTGTCCTATGGAAGTTAATTTACACTTATGAGCTTGAATATTCATGTGGGTGGCTTGATATTGTTGGAAAAATTGGAAAGTGGGCTCTATGAACTCCCACTCTTGGGTTGTTGCTGATTTTGTGGTTGATGATTTTTATAATGTTGGTTTAGTGTTTGAAATGGTGGATTAATGGTGTATAATTAGTAGAAACTTCAAGGAACTGATGGGATAGAAATTTTCGATTTTGCCCCTGCCTTGTTCGGTTATTTTAAGGCCAATTTTTGATGATCTAATGGCTTGAATATGATTTTTATATGTTGCATTAGTTGTGTAAAAATTTTCATTGGAAAATATTGAGGTTTGGTTGGGCAAATGAATTTCTTTGTGAAACTAGTCAAGCTGGAAAACTGTTTCCGTGTAGCTCTGTCCAGCGATAGTGTTTCGGCCGTAACTTTGTCCTCCGATGTCGAAATCGAGTGCCGTAGTGGAATTTGAAACTAGACATCCACACCTTTCCAACGGTATAAAATGCACGTTTTTGTTCCAAGTATATGAGCCAAACCAATCATTTTAATAAGGCTGCCCTGTTTCTCTGTTCTGCTGGAACGATTTGATGATGCTGCAACTTTAAGCTTAATTTCGAGCCAGTTGCATGCTGAATCTTAGAACGATTTCTTCTGTGAAATTATAGCCCTATGAATTTATTTTCCAACACTATCAACCATGCTCAATTCCGAGTTAAATTGAGTGAGTCATGATCAAAATACGGTGACCGCCTTGTTCTTGAAAACCCTTGGATTTGGACAGATTTGATGTGAGACTTGTTGTGGTCTTACTAAATAAATTTCTTGGTGCAAAACACCTAAAAAATGTACCATGTATGTTACTTAGACTTTTCTTGCACAAATGAACTATGTTTGGAGGTTTTCCTTAGCCGAATGTTTGGAAACGGAGAGAAATGGAGCTAAAGGCAGTTTTGCCTTAGTAATTTCAAAATTTTGGTTGATTGGTTAACCACCTTACCGAAGGTATTTTTCCACAAAATTTGATAGAGAAATACCCTTCATATAGGAGTACTATACTCCAAAATTTGGCACCAATCCAAGTCCGTTTCGACACTTAACTAAAGGTCCAAAGTCGGAAACCCAAATCTGGAAATTGTTCAACAGTCTTGAATTTTCCCCAACTTTGAGCTACCATATCTTGGTGCTCGAAACTCCGATTCTCGATCCGCTTGTTCTTTCCTAAACCTTACTTGCACCTCTAATTGAGTTATAAATTTCGGAGGCTGGTTTGCAACGTATGAATTTTACCGAATTTCCAAAGTTGGCGAAAAACCAACCTCAAAACTGTCTTGCAAGTTTAAAACAGTAACTTTTAGCCAATTTTGAATGCCTGCCATTTGGAATCATGGAAAAGTGTATTCTAGGAACTTTTAGTATATTGGAAGTAGTTTCCAACGGTACCAAATTTTCCAATTTTGGACGTGTAGAGAGTGAGATACGATTTTTCAATTAAGTGTAACAAATCTGAAAATGTCTAACTTCAAGGAAATGGAGTTTTGCAAACTCTCTCTTTTTCCTTTGATATCATTGGATCGTTTTACACTCGATTTCAAGGATGAAAATCAGATTTTGCTTGTGTTTTAAAACCTCACTTTTGAGCCTCGATTTACGAATAATTAAGGCTCATTCTCGTGAAATTTTCTTAGATTGTACAAGGGTACAATCTTCCTTATTAAGTGGGATGTACAAGTGATAGTTTATTATTAAATGCTCAGGCGCTCAACAGGACCTTCCAGAGGATCTCACGGGAGACGCCTAAATCATCATTTGAACTTGCTACTTGAATCACTGTGAGTGTCAAGTGCATGAGTTTGTTGCTAAATGGTTAATTGGTTCTTATCCGTTATGTGAATTTGAAAATTTGAGACGAGTATGTACTTTATCGCACTCGCTCTCCTTCGAATGAACTTATATTTGAATTTTGCTATGTGAATTCATATTCGACTTGTACATAGTAATGTGGATGTGATTCGTATTTGTGATTCATATATGTGATCCGTATTTGTGATTCCTATTTGGAATCGTCGATTTGAGTATTGCTCATCGACTTATATCCGTATTCGTATTTGCATTCGTATTTGTATTCCGGGGACGCCCAAACTCATTGGCTAACTTTGCGAATCGAGCCAGCATGGGCTTGGTCGACAAGCTTAGCAAACCATGAGATATTCGTAGAGCATGATCTATTGGAGAGATCTTGCTCGGCATTACTCGTGCAGTATTGCCATGATATACTCGAGTATTATCAAAAAAAAAATTTGATGAGCGGGCCTGTGACGCCCCACTTCTCCCTAAGGCGAACCAAAGGGTATCCACGAGACGCCTGCCTAGCTCTCGCCAGGACTCAAGCCAAATTATTCAAACTTATTATCGAACTACACAACAAAAGTAAGTAACTTAAGTACAGTAAATACGGAAGCGTTCAAGCTTATCAATAGTCATCCATTATCCAACCCGCACGTCGGGTATTCAAAATACATCATGAATCCCAAATATACATTACGCTCCAAAAGTTACATTTCAATTCCAAAAGTACAA
Organism: Coffea eugenioides; assembly: GCF_003713205.1. Lineage (NCBI taxonomy): Eukaryota > Viridiplantae > Streptophyta > Magnoliopsida > Gentianales > Rubiaceae > Coffea > Coffea eugenioides. Next base: position 13,364,783 of record NC_040037.1, read on the forward strand.
TCCAAAACCAAGGGCATAGCCAAAATATAATAGAAACCCTAAAACAAAAGTACATCAAGAGGGTTTCTCCACACTTCCCCGAGATTCAATCCTGTTAAGGAAAACAAATCTATAGGGTGAGCAAAATGCTCGTGAGGCCAAGATCACACATGCAAGCACGTAGTTCAAATAACAGTCCCAAATAACAGTCCAAGAGATAATTACAAGTAATTAATAAAGCCAGTGAAAGTAAGCAGAAACACTTCGAGGATATAGTAGCTCTCAGGAGCTAAGTTCCAATTGCTTTGCCAGTTCATTCGTATATCTCCCCGCGATGACTCTCCGTCAACCGGGTTGATATTTCCAAACCGTAGATCACCACTTACTTCTCATCCGTCCACCCTACACCACTTCGGGCCCGCACGACATTTATAAGGCTATACTCTACGAGTATGCCAAGCAAGATCTCTCAAATAGATCAAGCTTATCATGTGATTCTCATGGCTCACCAAGGTTCCCGACCAAACCCATGCCGGCTCGAGTTCCAAGGTCGGCCTATGAGTTTGGGCGTCCCCCATGTATCATGTAAGTGTCGAGGAGATTCACTCCAGCGACGTATGCAGCCATAGCATACCATGTCATGTAATAAAGCATTCGACAAGTTTAAACATGTATTTCAGGTCATGTAAACCAGGCAAAACATGCTAAGCATGAGTCATTTGTTTCAAATGAGAACGAGTACGATAAAATACACACTCGACTCCATTTTCAAAACCAAGTAGGCTAAGCATGTAATCAGGTAAGCCAAGCACGAATCAAGTCCAAAGAGTACAAGTATTCATACACTTGACACTCACCAAGTATTAAGTGCAAGTAGGGTCAATGAAAGTTCAAGCGTTTACCGTGGGATCCTCTTGAAGGTCTTCGTGTGCGCCTGAGCAATTAATAGTGAATTATTATTCACACAACCCAATTATCGAGAAATAATTCGTGCACTATAATAATCTACGGAATTTCGTGAAAAGGAACCTTAATTACTTGTAAATCGAGGTTCGAGTGACGTTTCATAAAGTACAGGAGCATTTGGGTTTTTATCTTGGAAATCGAGGTTAAAACGTTTGCATAATGTCGAAAGAATAAAGAGTTCTTGGAAACTCTATTTCCTTGAAAGTTGGGAAATTTCAGTTTTGATATGGATCTTTGAAAAATCGTATCTCACTCGATACAAGTCTAAAATTGGAAAACTTTATACGGTTGGAAACCTCTTGGAAAGTAATAAAAGTTCTTAGAAGACACTTTTCCACGAATCTAAGTGAAAAGTACTCAAAAATGAGCTTGAAATCACTGTTCCAGAATGTTCAGGATTGAGCTGCGGTTGGTTTTTCACTAATTTTGGAAATTCGGAAGAATTCACTCGTTCCAAACCAGCCCTTGAAATTTATAACTCAATTAGAGGTGCAAGTAAGGTTTAGGACGAAACAAGCAGATCGAGAATCGGAGTTTCGAGCACCGAGATACGGTAGCTCAATGTTGGGGAAAATTCGAGACTGTTGAACAAATTCCAGATTTGGGTTTCTGACTTTGGATCTTTAGTTAAGTGTCGAAACGGACTTGAATTGGTATCAAATTTGGTAGTATAATACTCCTATATGAAGGGTATCTCTCTATCAAATTTCATGGAAAAATACCTTCGGGAAGGTGGTTAACCAATCAACCAAAATTTTGAAATTACTAAGGCAAAACTGCCTTTAGCTCCATTTCTCTCCGTTTCCAAACATTCGGCTAAGGAAAACCTCCAAACATGGTTCATTTGTGCAGGAAAGGTCTAAGGAACATACATGGTACATTTGGTAGGTGTTTAGCACCAAGAAATTCATTTAGTAAGACCACAACAAGTCTCACATCAAATCTGTCCAAATCCAAGGGTTTTCAAGAACAAGGCAGTCACCTTATTTTGATCATGACTCACTCAATTTAACTCAGAATTGAGCATGGTTGATAGTGTTGGAAAATGCATCACAGGGATAGTAATTTCAAGACGAAATTTGTTTAAGTTTCAGCAGGTAAACTGGCTCGAAAATTAAGTCCTAAAAGTTGCACAATCATCAAAATCAATTCCAGAGAGAAGAGAAAAGGGTAGCCTTCTTAAAATGATTGTTGGCTCAACACTTGGAACAAAACGCGATTACCATGGAAGGTGTGGATTCTTTTCAAATGCCATAGACGGAACTCGATTTCGACATCGGAGGACAAAGTTACGGCCGAAACACTATCGCTGGACAGAGCTACACGGAAACAGTTTTCCAGCTTGACTAGTTTCACAAAAAAATTCATTTGCCCAACCAAACTTCAATATTTTCCAATGAAAATTTTTACACAACTAATAAAACATATAAACATCATATTCAAGCCATTAGATCATCAAAAATTGGCCTTAAAATAACCGAACAGGGCTGGGGCAAAATCAGAAATTTCTATTCCATGAGTTCCTTGAGATTTCTGCTAATTATACTCCATTAATCCACCATTTCAAACACTAAACCAACATTATAAATAGCATCAATCACCATAACAGCCATCAAGACAGAGGTGGGAGTTCATAGAGCCCACCTTCCATTTTTTTTCAACAACAACAACAACCCATAGGAAATTAAGAGCAAAAAGGTATACTAGAACTTCCAAAAACTGAAATTAGAAAGCTTGATCATGACTTACTCTAGTTGATAAACAACTCAGAAATTTCGGTCCCTCCTTGCTCCTAAGTGAGCCGTGAAAAGTCCCCCCTTTTTAGCTAGATATGAACTCCAAGTCTTAGGCTAAATAGTCTTAAAATTTGAGAGAATTTGGTAGAGATTTGAGTAAGATTTGTAGAGGGAAATGTTGAAGAGTTTTGGTTGTTTCTTTGCAGCTGCTAGCCGGCCATGGAAGCTTGGAGAAATGATATGTTTGGTCTGACTCTTTGGCGTACAAAGAAAGCTTAACGTCTAATAGTTTAGGTGCGTAAAAGTCAACCGCAATAGTGCGCATACGCGCGTGTTTTGTGCTCGATTCCTTTCGAGTTTATTTCGTTAGTGCACTAAACCTCTAAGGCACTTGTATTCATATAAATTTATTCACTCTTAATTGTCCCAAAATAATGGTCCAAAGTCCCTCAATTAAGTGCGCGCGTGAAAACGCGTATTTCCAATTTAGGCGCGATAAAGTGAAATCTTCGGGAAATTCTTGTAACGATCGTACCACCAACTATCACTTGAGTACTTAAACCTAGAATTACCTATTTTAGGACCATTGTACATGTCTCCAAGTTTTGAACTTATTGTACTCCCAAATGGCTAAAGTTTTCAGACACGTTTTCACTATTTTCATTAATCGAGCTTCCAAAAAATTAATTTTTGAAACGAGTCACTTTAAAAATATAATGAAGTCATAACTCTATGTATTTAAGTCTAATAAGGCTAGAAAATAATAATCGAAGCAAATATTTGAATAAATAATTAAATGAGCAAAATTAGGAGTCGAAAAATAATAATTTTACGAGTCCTCACAGGGCCCGGTAAG